>NC_064269.1:605000-817500 GCF_003254725.2 Canis lupus dingo | reverse complement strand
AAAATTGAGGAAAGCGGGCGGGGGGAGGGCTCGGGCCGTATTTTCAGGTGGGAAGACGTCAATTTGGGGTCGTCAATTCAGAGGGTACAAGCGGGGAGCTAAAGAAAGACCTAAAGTGTGGTCCCCAAGCCCCAGGCAATTTAGAGTCGCAGCCAGGTCGTGACGGGCTGACCTGTCAGTCTGCTAAAAAATGCGAACTTTTTGATGTGCAACCAGTACCCAGAGGGACTCAGGGTCTAGAAGGGGAAATCAGAGGAATGCAGATGAAGCGGCGGAGTGGGAGCGGCATCTGAGTTCCGCAGCGTGTGGGGCTCCCCCCTCCCGCAGGTGGGGGCTCGGTCGGGTGGGCATCTGTCTGCCTGTGGCTCAGGTGATGGTCCCGGGTCCTGGGATCGAGCCCCACGCTGGGCTTCGGCGAGCCGGGGAGCCTGCTTCTCCGTCTCCCTTTCCCTCTGCCCTCCCCCCACTCGTGTTCTCACTCACTCTGCTCTCTCTTAAGTAAATAAAAAATCTTAACAACAACAACAAAAAGGTAAGTATCACCTTGACACTGTTGGCTTCTTTGTGCGGCCTCCCGTTTTCTCTTACTTTTCCCGTTTTCCTCCCCATACTCGGAGCGGGATGACACCAAGGGGCTGGTATTCAGCCCTCTCAACGTGGCCAGACTGGCCCTTCTCTCTTGCTCGGGGGGACGCCTGCCTCTCCCTGCTGCCTCCCCCCTTCCCCCCTGCAGGCCGCCCGCGTGTCTTCGGGCCACACGTCGGCTAAGAGCTCTGCTCCAGGGGCCGGAGGAGGCCTCCATGGGCCGGTCCTGGCCCCTGAGCAGGAAGGGCTCGCCCGCTTTACCGAGTGTTTCCTGGGCGCGTGTCCCGTGACCCTCGGGCAGTCCTGGGAACAGAGCTGCGCAGGCCCGGGCCTCACCGTCTGTCCTCTCCCGTCCTACCAGATACTTCATCCCCCGAGGAGGAGTATAAGGTGGCCTGCTTGCTCTTGGTCTTCCTGGCCGCTTCGCTCCCGCTCCTGGCCACCGACCCCGCTTCCTTCTTCAGCATCGAGAAGGACGGTAAGTAGGCCGGCAGCGCTTGCAGCCCTTGGAGGGACCCGTGCGCTTCTCCAGGCTCCTGGGGCCGGGGGATGGGATGGAAACCTCTGCCGGGAGGAGCCAGACTTCTGACTCAGGTGTAGTTTTGTTTCAAAAGACACTTGAGAATGAACTATTGGGGATCCCCGGGGGGCTCAGCAGTTTAGCGCCTGCCTTTGGTCCAGGGCGTGATCCTGGAGACCTGGGATCAAGTCTCACATCGGGCTCCCTGCATGGGGCCTGCTTCTCCCTCTGCCTGTGTCTCTGCCTCTCTCTCTCTCTCTCTCTATCATGAATAAATAAATAAAATATTAAAAAAAAAAGAGAACGAACTATCCGCAAAATTCAATCCCGGTGGAATTTTTTAAGGATCATCCTTCTCCTAATATCCAAAAATCGCCTCATATTTCTCAGGGATCTCATTCCCCACATGCCTCCTCGTCCTTTTGGTGTCAAACGGCCGGCGGGGGGTGGGCGGGGGTCTCCCCTGAACAGGCTGAGGGTACCAGCCGGGGCCAGCCCGGCGCGGCTCACACGTCCCCTTCGCTTCTCCCCGCTTCTGTCAATCATGACCCAGGTTACAACAACAACATTCACTGCTTGACCAAAGCCATCATCCAGGTGTCCGCTGCCCTCTTCACGCTCTACAACAAGAACATCGAGACGCACCTCAAGGAGTTTCTGGTGGTGAGTGGCCCCGGCTACATGGCTTAAGTCCCCAGATGCGGTTGCTGGGTGCCCCGGAGGCCAACCTGTCACCTAATTCATTCCGTGAGGAAGGGGCCACCCTGTGAAGGGCCGGAGGTGTCAGCCTCCACCTGATCACCTAGAGTGTTGGACTGAGTCCGTGAATCGTGAGTCGTGGTTCTGGATCTGCCAGTAAGAGGTTGTGGGAGCTCTGAAGAGCCGAACTTCGGGGGCCTCGTTTTGCCCATTTATTCAATAGGGAGGTGACGCCGAATCTGCCATTCATTACCTTGGGGTGCCGTAGAATATCCTATAGGGAGCTTGTTGAAATACAGACTCCTGATCCTTGAGCCAGACGTGCAAGGTTGGAATGTTCCGGGGAGAGCCCAGGCCTCTGTTTTTTTTTTTCAAACAATTAATTTAAAAATAAGAATGAATTATTGTTTATTTCTATTAAGAGACTGAGACCTGAGATCAAGAATCAGACGCTTAATCGACTGAGCCACCCAGGCGCCCCCACGCCTCTGTTTTTAATAAGGTCTCCAGGGGATCTGATGCACAATCAAGTCGGAGACGCCAAGTTTTAGAGCCTATAAGGCCCTTTCCAGCTTTGTTTTTATTTAAATATTTTATTTATTTGTTCATGAGAGACACAGAGACCCAGGCAGAGGGAGAAGCAGGCTCCATGCAGGGAGCCCGACGCGGGACTCGATCCCAGGACCCCAGGGTCACACAACCGCTGAGCCACCCGGGCGCCCTCCCCCACTTTCTGCCTTTAATCCTGACCTAAAAACATCAAACTTTTTTTTCACATTTTTCCAACTTGAGCATAAATCAGAATCACCTGGGGGATTTCTGACTCAGTAGATTTGACGTGCACGGCTGGAAAATTTGCATTTCCAAGTCCCCAGGTGTTGTTGCTGCCTCCATCGGGGGATCTCCCTTCGAGAACACCCGTCTCCGTTTCTAGGACTGGAGCTTGTAACCCACCTACCTTAGGTCACGTCCAATTTGTGTGAGGAAAAGATTGTTTTAGGAGCCATTTTTAGCCAAAGTCTGACTCCCTGTAACTATCACCATTGATCTTGGTTTTGCCTCTGGAAATACACAGCGTAAGTAATCTCTTTCCGTTGCTGAAAGAGGCCCAGGAGGTTTCCGTTCGGGGCCTCCGTGGAGGAGTTCCCACCCTGCGCTTCTGATACCTGGGCCATCACCCGCTGCTGCCCGGAGCACCCTCGGCGATGGGGAGCTTATTCCTTCGCAAAGCATGGGCCTGCCTTAGAAGTGGGGCCTCGTCTGCTTCCTTTAGGAGGAAACACGCCCGACCCTATTCTCTTGGGCATCCTACGTTGTCCTGGGAGCGGAGGTAGAGGGCCTGCGTGTAAACTGGGCCAGCCAGCCAACCCGCGGGACTCTGGGCACCCTCGATATGAACACTTGCACAGATCCCTAGGGGGTGAGGAGGGACCCCCGCCCCCGACCTTACCCTGTTTGTTTGCACCGAGAGGGACGTGGGCTGGGGCTACAGACACGACCTGCTGGGGCCTGGAGGTAAACGCAGAGGACGGGCACTCGGGAGGTGACAGGAGGAGGATACGGAGCGCGGCTGCAGCGCCCCAATCAGAGGCCCAGGCGGTCTCGGTGCAGGGGGAGGCCGCTGCGGTGGGAGCCCCAGGCCCAGCCGAGGCCGATTGCGGGGGCAGATGAGCTCTTGCTCCGGCTTCTGTCCTCAGCCCCGCAGTCGGGCCACCTCCTGCTCACAGGCCGGCGCCTCTCCAGAGCCTCCCCGCACCCCAGCACTTCCCAGCCCCCCCTTGATCTTTCTTGCTCTTCCTGTGGCCTGAGGCTGTCCTCCTCTGACCTCCCGAAGGCTCCACTTGCTGACAAGCGCTTCCCCCACAGGTGGCCTCCGTCAGCCTCCTGCAGCTGGGCCAAGAGACCGACAAGCTGAAGACCAGGAATCGGGAATCCATTTCTCTGCTCATGCGCTTGGTACGTGGGTGCCTTGGGCTGGTCCGGGGCCGAGAGAGCAGAGGCCCCGGGGCACCTCCGGGGTGGGGGGACGCGGCGGCCTCTGCGGCTCCCGGGTGCCCGCCGCACATTCCGGTTAAGGTGCCCGACGGGTCCGCCGACCCCGGGGCAGGGTCCTCGGGGCCGAGTCCTCGGGGCCGGCCTGGTCCTGGCGGATGGCGCCCGGTGACCTGCCGTATCATGTCCGACCCAGAGGGCGGGGGCGCTGTGTCCGCGCCCCGTGGCCAGGTCACGTTTGATGTTTGATTCCGCTTGCGCACGTCCCGCCACCACGTGCCTTGTCCGTCGGAGCTGGAGGTGCGGCGGGGAGCGGAGGGGGGCTCCTAGGAGGGGCGGTTAGCCGCAGAGCCCAAGACACAGAGCTGGGTGGGCCGTGAGTCAGCGCCTGCCATCTCTTTCTTCCCAAGCTGTGGGCTTTTCACTGCTTTTGGCAGAAAGTTCTGGGAACTCTGACTCAGTTAACTTAAAAAAAAAAAAAAAAAACACTTTTCCCCATGACCCTGTTTTCCTCTCCGACACGCTTACTCACTCCTTCGCTCTCAGTCTGATTCCCAGGTTACTGGCGCCCTGAGATGCGTCGGCAGGGGCTCCCAGCCCGGCCCCTCTCTGGCCTCGGGGGGCGGCTGTGCTCCAGCTCCGAGTCCGCACTAAAGCTTCCTCGGCCCGTCAGAGTCTCTAGGTGGCCGCGGCCTACCTGCGGGCCTTGCGCACGGCCTGCTGCCCAGGTGCGTCGGGGCGGCCGCACGGAGAGCTCTAGTGCGGGGTCTGTGGCCGGAGTCCGGATGCGTGTGCCTCCAAATGCCGCAGCCAGGCCGGTCCCCTCCACGCTGCTCCGTGCGGAACGCTGAGGGGCCCGGGAGTTCTGAATTCGAACCTGGCCTTTCACGGAAATATAAGGGTAGATTGTGAGGGTCAAGGGATACAAGATCCTGCTGGGTCTCTAGTCACACGCTGCGGAGGTTTGCATGTGCACCTCCGGCCAGGCCCGCAGACGTCGGGGGCAGGCACGCCGGGGACTCCCCGCGGCGCCCGGAGGGTCTGCGGCTTAGCTGCGCGCAGCCAGGAAGGGCCTCCGTTGGGCTAAGGCCCAGGATGGAGACGAGAGGAGAGGCCGTGCGGGGAGGGGGGGTGCAGTGGGCGGCGAGGCCACGGGAGGCGGGTGGGGGCGGGTGCCCGGAGCGCGCTCCCCGCACAAGTGGACGACCCTCCCTGAGACCCCGACCCTCTACCCATGAAAGGCTGCAATAATCCCGCCTCGTGGGAAGGTGCTGGTGACAGTGCCTGGTACGTGCCACATGCTCAGCGAGTGCTGGGCCGCTCTCTGCCGCTCCTTTTACTTTTTGGGCCATTTCCTGGGCGGTTCTCGCCTCTGCAAGGTTGTGGGTGGTGCCCTGTTGCCCCTCGGCCGTGCCTCCTCGCCCCTCACGTGTAGGTGGGAGGCCAAGGCTAGGACCAGGTGCTTTTTGTTCGAGGGAGAGACCTGGGCACTAGCTGCTGCAAAGCAATTTGAATGCAAATGTTCCCAGCAGAAATACAGGAAGGAACTGGGCCGGGCCTGGCCAGACGCTCGCCTCCCGGGGTCTTTCCGTCTTGGCTGCAAGGCTGGGCCGGCCCACCCCCAGCGCTGCAGCCCGTCGGGGCAGGGGGTTCCTGGGCAGGGGAGGACTCGGGACCATGGAACCCTAGACGTCAGAATCAGCCCAGGTCCGGTCCGTATAATCTGTAGGTGAAGGAGCTGAGGGGAGGGAGGGAAGGTGGCATTAAGGTCTCCCCCCAAATACGTGGGCGGACTTGGGATGAGAGCCCAGGGGTCTCGGCCTTTGCTGCCGGAATTTCCTCCAGTGAGGAGCCCCGAGGTGTTCCGTGCTTGATGGAGCGAACAATGGGAAGTCTCGGGCCCTTGGATCCTTCTAGAAGCCGCCACTCATCTCCTTGTACCTGGGGCTCATATCCTAGAGAAGACACCTTCTCCCCCTCCTGGCTTAAGGTTTGGAAGTCTTGCTCAGCAAGAAAGCCCTTGTGTTCCCCCGGCCTCCGGTGGGGGCTGCCGTGAGCCATGAGCGGCGGCCTCCCCGGGTGCAGCCTGCGGCAACCGGCCATGCGCGCCCGTATCTGAGGACCCAGACTCTTACGCGCTCGGAAGCGTGAGAGGACTGCACGGGGAGCCGCCGTAGAGCAGATACGCTAAATCCTCTGGGTCGGGTGCATTTTCAGGATTTGAAACCCCAGACGTCCCTGGGGGGCGGGGGCGTGTGTGTGACTCGCCGGAGGACTCGGGACCCTTCTCTCCAGGGTGTTTAGTCCCACAGTCTGCTGGGCGAGGAGCAGGGGGCACTGAAGGACACACACCCTGCTCCTCCCTCGGGGATGGGGACCCCGCAGCCCAACGGCAGGCTGTAGGGCCCTCGGCTAATGTGCCTGCGCCTCCTGCCGCGCCCCACTGCCCGCGTCTTCCCGGGCATCTCGAGCCACCCTCCTGCTAGGCTCCGGGGGCTGCTGGATTGCCACAGCGCACAGGCTTCTAATTAAACTAATTAATCATGCCCGCTCCCTTCTGCAGCATCCTCACTGCTCCCCAAGCACCGCTTGGAGGGAGGGAGGCTGCTGAGCCCGGCACGGGAGGCCCTGCGTGGCTTCCAGGCCCTGCTTTCTGGGCCTGCGGTGGTGACTGTCTCCTCGGCCGTGAAGCCGTGTCACCGGCGCTCCTGTGCAGCCGCACCTGCTTCGGTGCTGCCCACACACGCTGGTGCGGCATCCAGGATGGGAGAGAAGGGAGGCTCCGACGGCTCCTCGCTGCCGCCCGCTGCCGGGCCCTTCATTGAACGCTGATGAGGGGCCTTGGGGCCGTTAGAACGGAGCCGAAGGGCCGCCTTGCTCTACTCGAGTGAGGGGACAAGCGGGGAGTGTGATTGGGAACCGCGTCCACTTGCAGCTCCGAGGCCCCAAGGCCCAGGGACGGGACGGGACGGGACGGGTTGGGAGGAACAGGGCATCCCCGAGGCCCGCCCGCCCGCCCACCCGCCCGCGGTTCTCATCTCTTGGCCTCCTGTCTTCCAGGTGGTGGAGGAGTCCTCCTTCCTGACTCTGGACATGCTGGAGTCCTGTTTCCCTTACGTCCTGCTTCGCAATGCCTACCGGGAGGTGTCCCGGGCCTTCTACCTGAACCGAGTGGCAGCCAGTACCCACTGAGGGGCCCTTCGGACCCCCTAACCCCGTGACACTATAGCCGTTTCCTCGAGGGATGGATGGGCCCGGGAGCCGGAGCTGAGGAACGGACGACACGCGGGGGACAATCCAGGGACGCGGGGACGCGGGGCAGGCTGGCCGGGGGTGCGGGTGGGGGGCGGTCTGCGGGAAAAGTCCGGGAATTGGGGCCACGTGCGTGCAGTTTTGCCGCGAGAGGCACGAGCGACACACGGGTACGTTTGTTCTCTTGCGGTGACAAGCGCTTGAGCTGCAACCGGCACGGGTGTCTCGACCTTCATCACCATTCCGAGGATGGTGCTGGCGGGCAGGGATGATCCATCATCATATTAAAGCATAATGAGCTTATAATCCTCCCACTGGAGCTGCTATTGTCTCCTGCACATTCATTAGGACGATTATCTCCTCTCTTCCTTTCCTGAACGTGTTCAGCAAACCTCCAGCTGGCTCCTCCTGCAAAGTAGGAGCAAAGGAGCTCCCCTTTCCTTGTGGGGCTCTCCCTCTGCCTCCAGCTCTGCTGCCTCCAGGGGCAACAGGTGTTCTTGAGAGACCGTCCCTGTCCCCCCCCCCCCTTGTAGGGAATGAGCACGAGCACCTTCTCCCATCTGTGTAGCTGTAACCCCTCCTGCTTTTCCTGTGGCGTCCCTACAACCCAGAGCAGAGGGTCAGTCTAGCTAATTCTAGGCCACGTGACAACTAATGGGATCAGAGTCAGTGGGTCTCCCTCCCAGATCACTCGGGGGTACTCTCCCTCCTATCCGGAGCCACTAGTTTAACCCAAATCCCCTTGTCATCCTGGGTACAGCTGTTGCTCCAGGCAGGGATTTCTCCCCTAGATCTTAAATTTCATAGACCTCATTAGATTATAGGGCCCTGAGAGTGGGTATACTTGAGGGAGTACAAGCTGTTTCAACTCAGCCCTTTTCTGCACTAATTAGAATTTCGAGTGTCACAGTGCCTGGGGCGTTCAGGATAGCACTGAACTGGATTTGGTGAACTCGGCGGCAGGACGCAGCGGCCCCGCCCGTCCCCTCTGCACCCCCGTGGCCATGGCCGGGGAGAACTGGAGCGACAGACCCGGTGTCACAGGTCCAGAGCGGTTGAAACGGGCATACGCGATTAACCAGTTGATTAGGGTCACGTCCACCCTCCCACGATAAAAAGGAAGCAATTGTTGGTTTTCCACAAAACCATCGGGGGTTTCTTAAAGCCGTGTGACCGCTGTTTTGGCCTTTTGTGTGCATGTTTGATCTTTTTTTTTTTTTTCCTCAAGACCCGGGCTTAGTCAATACTTTTTTTATTTTTTTTTTAACTCGGTACTCCTCACCGATACGTCAGTCTTTCTCAACCATGAGTGGTCCTTAGGGCAGAAGCAGCAGAGCATCCAGCTTCCTGGCTGCGGAGCACATTACGTTCTCGAGGAGTGATTCAGGGTCAGGCCTTTGGAGGCTGAGGGCAAAGTTGATGAGGATGAAAGGGCTCGGGAGCCTCTTAGCAACTCTTCCTAGGCCCTTATCTCTCCGCTGGGATCTTATCCTTGACATGGAGACCCTCTTCCACGTACCTGTAGAGCTCCTTGAGAGGAGTCTCCCGGAGGACCGCAAGACACGTTGCTGCAGGGGAAGAGAGGGTAGACCTGATACATTTTTTTTAATTAAAATTTTTATTGAGGGGATCCCTGGGTGGCTCAGCAGTTTAGCGCCTGCCTTTGGCCCAGGGCACGATCCTGGAGTCCCGGGATCGAATCCCACGTCGGGGTCCCTGCATGGAGCCTGCTTCTCCCTCTGCCTGTGTCTCTGCCTCTCTCTCTCTCTCTGTGTCTCTCATGAATGAATAAATAAATAAAATCTTTAAAAAATAAAATCTTTAAAAAATAAATTTTTTTATTGAGAGAACGGTGCCTGGCTGGGCACCGATCTCAGGGTTGTGAGTTCAAGTCCCATGTTGGGCATAAAGCTTATAAAAAATATATAAAAAAAATTTTTTTTTGAGATAGTTAATCCACATGTACTTATAAGAAACAACAGAGACATTGTGTCAACCAAAAAAAAAAAAAAAAAGCACACAGAGAGAGCTTCTATACCTTTACCAGTTTCTCCCGTAGGTGACATCTTGCGTAACCATAGTGTACTCTCATTACCGAGATGCCGACTTCCATATATGCCATATATATATATATATATATATATATATAATGGAATACTACTCAGCTATCAAAAAATGAAATCTTGTCATTTGCAATGACATGGATGGAACTAGAGGGTATTATGCTAATAATAGCATGTCATGATCTAATCCAGATTCCCCAGTTTTACTCACACTCCTTGCTCTGTGTATATGTATTTAGTTCCGTAACAGCGTTTTCACGTGTCGGTTTGTGCCGTATCTCACCACCACGGTCAAGATACAGAACAGGTTAGTCACCGCAAGGATCCTCACGTTGCTTTTTTTTTTTTTTTTGCAACCATATTCCCTTCCCCTTCCCTTCCCCTTGGCAGCAGAGATCTGTTCTCCTTTTCTAGTTTTTTTTTTTTTAATTTATTTATTACAGTCACACAGAGAGAGAGAGAGAGGCAGAGACACAGGCAGAGGGAGAAGCAGGCTCCATGCACCGGGAGCCCGACGTGGGATACGATCCCGGGTCTCCAGGATCACGCCCCGGGCCAAAGGCAGGCGCCAAACCGCTGCGCCACCCAGGGATCCCTGTTCTCCTTTTCTAAAACGTTGTCATTGCAAAAAAAAAAAAAAAAAAAAAAAAAAAAAAAAGTCATTGCAAGCAGCATTTTTTTTAATTTTTAAAATTTTTACTTTTTTTACTTTTTTATTTTTTTTAAGCAGCATCTTTTTACAGACCTGCAATTACACGCACGTTTCTCTAAGATGCGTGCTTTTTCGAAGTGCTCTCACATCCTTTATGACAATTCTGCAGGGGAGCCAGGGAAGGCCTCCCTGTTTTAGGCCAGCACACAGATTCAGAGACGTTTAATGATTTAATGAGGGTCACACATTTAGCAGTACATCTAGATCCGGGACCACGTCTGATGCCAATCCCTTGGATCATCTCTACCTGACCAGACTGCTCGGCCATCTGGGAAGACTTGGTTGTTAGGATCCCGAGGCTCCAGAATGAGCACATAGGAGGAGGTGAGGGCACGATGGCTTTACCACCTGAAACAAGAAGTGAGTGTCTAGAGGTGAAGGGACGGGTCCCGTGAGGGACCCATGAGCATTTCATGGACGCGTAGGGACCCTATGCTTTCTTGACCAGGAGGGCCTCCGACCCCTGACAGCTGGGGACGCAACCAGCTGCTCTCACATCCCCGGCTTGTTTTATTTACGCCTTAAAAGGAAGTGAGGACCGGGTGCGGGGAGAGAGTCTGACTCTGATCGTTTTGTCTTGCAGGCAAGAGTAGGTTCCAGCCTCAGCAGTTTCATTAGTGCCGTGGTTTCAGTAGAACCTCCATTAGCTGTGTGCGGCGATGAGATGGAACGCCCCCTCCCACCAGGCCCGGGGTGACATGCTGGCAGCCGAGCTCCCTTTCCTCTGGGCGGTGCCACGCAGCTCCCGCGACCCAGGTGGTTCACGGAGCGGCCGGGCCTGGCCCGGGGCTGTCACCTGCGGGCCTCCGCCTGCCAGGGGGAGAACAGCGGCTGCTGGGCGCCGGGGCCCAGGAGGGAAGGAAGGCCTCTCTCCGTTCTTCTCCAACAAAGTTTGACTCCGAGAAGAAGCTGGCACATGGCTGAAATGCACTCACGAGGTTGGGGGAAGACTGTGCCTCCCGTCCCCTCCCTGGGCCTCCCGCTCCTCCTAAGTACCTGTCATCAAAAGAGATGAAGATGAGCCCCCCTCAGCCCCCACACCTCCGTGAGTTGTCAAGTACTCTCCCTCCCACCTGAGCAGGAAGCGGGAGCACAGGCCAGGCTGCAGGGTGAGGAAGCCAGAAGTTAACTTGAGCTGAGTTTGCAGCTCTGGAGAGATTGAGGAGCAGGCTCTTCTCCTGTCACTTTGGAAGGAGAGGATGGTGAGGCCGCCCCTTTAAATAGCATTCCCGTGGGAGGCACATCACATCCATCCGTCACCGCTGCCAAAGCATCATTTTTGGTCTCTATCAAACTGCCAGCTGGTTGGGAGGCTAGTGGGGTTCGGGGAGTGAGGAGGCAGGGGCTCCAAGGGGCAGGGGCAGCTCGGAAGGCACGAAGGAGAGAGACGAGTGAGGCTGGCAGAGGCAGCCTGGGAAAGCGGGGGTGGGGGGGCAAGAGGACAGGGAGGGAACAGCCGTGGTCTTTAGAGCCTATGGATGGAGCAGGCAAATGGGGTTCCTATCTGTGAGGAGGTGGGGGAGACAGACGGGGGATGAAAGTGCCAGAAGGATGGGGTTGAGGTCAAACACCGGGACAGGTGACTAAAGGAGAAAGAGAGCCACAGGATGGAAAAGCGCGGGGAGGAGGAGGAGGGTGGAGGCTTGGCCCGGGCTGGGCGCTGACCCTCTGTGGGACCATCACTTCCCTGGGCTCGGTTTTCCCCTTTGTTGAACGCAGGGGGCTGGGCTAGATGGACTCTAACGTGTCTTTCATGAATAACCTTTGCTTTGCTTTGGTGAATTTTCCTTTTCTGAAAATGGGGCAGGGGCTGGGGGCCCGGGGCCGCAGGGTGGGATCTGCCGCCGCGCTGACGAGGCCCGTGGAGGTCCCCCTGGAGGTACACCTCCCGCCCCTTTTCCGCCTCTCTTAGTTTAAATATCTGCCTAATTTGGGCAGCTCCTTAACGCTGATGCTCATTTGCAATTCTTTTGTAGCTGCCAGCCCATTCTTTTCCAGTTGTTCGGGAAGGTGATTGCTCCAGGTTGGAGAGCTGGGGTGTGTGGGAGTCCGACGGGGTCTCAGCTGCAGCTTTGTCTTGGCGGGGGCTCCTCCCGGGCGAGGAGGGGAGAGCGGCTCCCAGGCACACGCCAGAGGCCCCGCGGGCCAGGTGCCGCAGGCTGTCCGCCTCTCCTCCTGCTGGCCCTGCTGTCCCCTCCGTGGGGGCCTCTGCGGGGAGCGGTTCTGCAGGTACTGGGCCGTCCGGGTCTGGGGTCCGAAGGCCTGCCCTGACCCGATCACCTACCTTAGAGGCGATTCTTTTATGTTGGACGTCTTTACCCGCCACTTCGCCTCTGCTCCTTTCTCCCCGGTTGCCTGGGAAGGGGGGACCCTCCCCCCCGACATTTGGAATGGAGTGAATACCTTCTCCTGACCACCCCTCCTTCCAGCCTCCAGTCCTCCAAGTTACAAGTCCCATCCCGGGATTCTGGATCAGAGGCCTGTGTGCGACCAGGACCTAGGGGACCGGCACCTCCCGCATCTCCACTCTCCCTTCGCAGAGGATTTCCCCACCCGGCTGAGGTAGGTGGTGATGGAGGCAGGAGAACAAGTGTAAGGGCTCCCGGGGCGCTTGGGGGCCGAGCTCCGGGGGGACTGGGCCGCTGGGGGAGGCTGTGCGCCCGCCGCGCCGTGCTGGGTCCTGAGCGGCCGCGTCCCTGGTGCCCAAGGCGGACCGCGGGGCCCTGGGGCTGGGCGGGCGGCGGCGCGGGAGCCGGGAAGGAGCCTGCCCCCCCAGCTGTCCTGCCCCGGGGAGCCCGAGGCTGGGAAGACGGTCCCGCCGGCCGGGGAGGGGGGCTGGAGGCCCAGGGAGGCCGGCGGGGACCCGCGGGGCCAGCGGGTTCGGGACCCGGGGCGCGGGCGCACCTGGGGCTGCGCTCAGAGGCGGGGGCGCACGGGGGCGCGGGGATGCGCGGAGCCGCACGGGCGCACACGCGCGCACACACGCCCGGGCACACGCGCGCACACCCGGGCGCACACCAGGCGCGCGGACACCCAGACACGCGCGCACACACGGACACACACACGGACGCGCGCACACCCAGGCGCAGAGCCAGACGCGCGCACACACCCAGACAGGCGCGCACCCCGCACCCCCTCCCTCCCACCCCTGCGTGCCCGCCCGCGGCGCCGCTGCTGCGTGAGCCCCGCGGCCCTGCGGGAGGCGCGGGGGAGGGGGATCGCCCGCAGGGGGGAGGGGGAGGGGGAGGCGGGGCGGGGGGCGGGAGGCGGGGCGGGGGGCGGGCCGGAGCCGCAGCCGGGTGCACCGCGCGCAGGGGCCGGAGCCGCAGCGGGGCCGCGGCCGAGCGCAGGGGCCCGGGGCCGGGGCCGGGGCCGGGGACGGGGCCGGGGACCGCCTGGTGGCGGCGCCGCGGCGGGGAGGGCGGGGGCGCGGAGGGCGGAGGCTGAGCCGCGGCGCCCTGCCCCGACCCAGGCGAGGCCGAGCATGGAGCTGTCCCCGCGCAGCGCGGCCGCGATGCTGGAGCCCGACTGCCCGTGCCCCCTGGAGCTGAAGTCGGCCCCCAGCAAGAAGATGTGGATCAAGCTGCGGTCGCTGTGAGTCCCGGCGCGGGGAGGGGCCGGCGGGGCCGGGGGCCGGGGGGGGGGGGGGGGACACCCTCGCACACTCGGGGGCAGGTCGCCGCGGCGCCGCCACCTGTGCGGGCTCGCGCGGGGCCGCCGCTGACTCACACGCACCCGTGTGCAAGGCCGTGCGGACGCCGGGTGCACATCACACGCGTGTGCGCGAGCGGCCGCGGGAGGCACGGCTGTGCGGAGCGCACACAGCTGCAGCGGAGCGCGCGGGGATGCTCGGGCCAACCTGTGGGTCCCCAGTGTCCGCCGGCACCGGGGTTTCTGCCCCCTGCACCTGACGGGGTGGGGCCGGGGTGGGGCCGGGGTGCCCACACCTGAGCTGCTCCTGCTCCGGGGCTGGACACCGTGGGCAGCTGGGATCTGGACGAGGTCCCCGGGAGCGGGGAGCTGGGCGCTGGGAAGGGACCTTGGCTGACAGGCCGGGCGACGTCAAAACCCTTTTGTGGCTGTAGGGTCTCCCAGGGATCTCCAAGCACCTTTAGGCATCTTTTCTTGTTGTTGCAGGAGGAGGGCATGGGGGGGGGGCGGATGACGGGTAAACAGGCCACCGAGGGACTCAGGTACCCCATACTCCTGTCCCAGGGGACGGAAGCAACTTTTCTTTCTGTTCCCCAGAGAGGGAGATGAGTGGGTCACAGTCAACCCATGCAGCACGTTCATCTCCCAGGGAGCCGCCATCCAGGAACCTCCGCAGTCTGTGGATTCCTAATCAGACAAGGGGGGAAGGTGCCGGTCCCCCTGATGCGACTCCCAGCAGTCCCGGGAAAGAGGCTGTAGGGGTTCAGGGAGGCACTGCGGGAACCATAGCCCCGAAACCCAGTTCCTCCCCATCATCCTGAAGAGTGAGCACTGAAGCTCTCCGTGTCTGGGTCCCGGTGGAGGGAGACAGGTGGCAGGAGACGACGCATGGAGGCTCACGACTGTTTTGTTTTTAAAATGCTTCGCCCGTGCTAATAAGATGACGCCCGGCCATTGGGCGGGTGGGTCTGCTTAGCGAGGCCTTAGGGACGGCCGGGGCCCGGTGGGCAACACGGCTCGGCATCCAAATTGTGCTTCTCGGTTCCTGTCCTTTGCTGCCTCCAGCCAATGCAATTTGCCGGGCTCTGTGAAGCGCAGCCTTGGAATGAGTTCTGGGGTGAAGAAATGGAAAGCCGGATTGAATTGATTTTTGTTGGGAGGAGCACTGAGCGATTCTTGACGGAAAACGATGCTCTGTTAACGGTAACGAAGCTTGGGGCGGGTGACCGGTAAGGAAGTGGTGGAAAGGCAAAGAAGGGAGCTCGGGGACTATAAATGAGAGAATTCAAGGTGTCCCAGGGATGCCCCCGCTGCCCCCGGCCCCCAGCCCCTGGTCTATCCTTTCCTTGTCTCCATTCCAGGTAATGAGTGGGCCCTGCAAGGGCAGGTTTGTGCCTGTTTCACTGTCTCCCATACCTTTTTAACCAAAAGTCTCTCCTGGAAGCAAATTCCCATTTCTTCCTTCAGTATGAGAAGTGCTCAATGGCGAGAGAAGAGGATCCCCAGAGGAGACGTTGAAACCCAGGGAAAGAAGGGAGTAGAGGCAGCTGCCCCTACGCAGTGCGTTAGCTGAGATGTCCTTACAGGAGATGGGGCTGGACAGGGGTCACTGAGCTTACGGACTGAATTATTCCGGCCTTCGCTTACTTTAGCTGTCTGGTCCTTAAGTGCTAGCTGCGTGTAATAACTCACGCGGAGAAGTCTCATTTCCATGTTATTAATCTGCAGGAATAGATTCTCAATCTCACTGTCCCAAACTAGACAAAGATTTCGATATCAGGGTAGACCCCTGATAGTTGATGGATTACTGGATGGGGCCGTTTGAATATTGGGGAGGCCTTAGTGAGGGGATAGGGCGACGGATGCCATTATCTCATGGCTGGAGACTGAGTAGAATGAAGACGTACACCTAAAGGCCTCGATTCCCCTACACAACATCTCCTATCTCCCCGCCCCCCCCCCCCCAACAACCCTTTTAATCTCTAATCTGGGACATCTAACCTAGCTCGTCTTCAGGGAGCCTGGGTCTGGTGCTTTTGCCTCTGGTTAAAAAGCCCATATTAATATAATTTTGTAGGGCAGTTTCTTCTTGGGAAGGGCATCCAGGAATCCTGTTTCCCACAGTAGGACTCGGCCAAAGATTAATTCAGAATCTGGAGCATATGAGCTGAGGAGTCTCTAGCTATGGGATGTCGCCTCTACCTAGCAGGAAAATCTTCCTACCTAAGCAGACTCGTAAGTGGGGGCGTGAGAGAGGCTGGGCTAGGGAGTCTGGAGGTGATGGGGTGAGCAGAACGAGCATTTCGAACCCTCAGATGAAGGATTTAACCGGGCTGCCTACGCCTCTCTGAGACCAGAGGGCTTTGAGGGGTGTAGGGGAGGCTCCGTAGCACGGGGCTTTCTGCGTCTTCTGTGAATCAAGAAAATCTGCAAACAGAGATTGTCTCGCCGTCCTTGGCTCATTCATTCACTCAGCATCTATTAGCTGGGTGCCTCCTGAGCTGGAGGCTGGGGAATGCTGGTGGGCCTCATAGGCCCCGTCCCCGCTCCTGTGGGGCATATGGTCTGGTTCAGATTCGTCAAGTGGAGTAGAGAGTGGACAAGGCACCCTGTTCCTCTCTTTGCTACATCCACATCCATCCAAGCGGTAAAACTCTCCCTCCATCATTCCTGCCTAATGTTTTCCTTTGGCGGAGTGGGCCGGGGGCTTCACACGCCCGGGAATCCTTTCTCCCAGGATGCCACAAGCATCGCTTTCTTCCCCCTGCCCCAGTTTCTCCTGGAATTTTACAGACAGAACTCCCTTTTCCTTTGGGGTGGTGTGCACACAGTCCCTTCCTCTCCTCCTCCCCTCACATGGTACTCAGGACTCCCGAGGGCTCGGCCACTTGTCCCAAGCTGTGGCTCAAGGTCATTACAGCTGAGCGGGAGCGAGGGCCCAGCTGGGGATTATTTTGGCTCGTCTTTGTTTTAACCGAGTCTGGTGCGGAACCTGAAACGGAACAGGCACTCGAGAAACGCCGTTTCTCACAAAGGGGTGAGCAAACGACTTCACGGTCACCCGTGTATATGACGCCGAGCCCAGGTGTGGCTCTGATTCTGCGGTGCGCGTGCTCCTGTTCGTGGGCGGAGGGGGGCGGGTCGCAGGAGATGGGGGGAAATGGAAGAAAAGGAGGCCGTGTTGCCTTCTGAGAGGCTGATGTTCAGAGGGTACGGGGTCTGAGGACTCGGGCCGGAGCCTGGAGCTGAAGGAGTTACAGACAGGACGCGCAGCCGTTACGTGGACGTGTGCACGACACGCGTCAGGATGAAACCACGAATGCCTGGCATGTACACATACGTGTCTGGGTGAAGGTCGGCGTGCGGGCGGGGGACAGCTTGTGGCCTCGGAGCTCCGTGACGACATCTCTGTGTTCAGGCTTATGAATGGCACGCGTGATGAGAAGCGTGTAGGGGAGGCCTGCGCGCACCCGGGCACCTGAGCCCGTCCTATGCGCGGACGAGAGGGTGTGCGTGGCCCTGTGTGTGGACTCTGACTTCATGTTCCCACGTCTGGGAGCCACAGAGTGTCTCCGAGTCTCAGTTCCTCACTGGATGCCTCGCGTAGGAGAGCGAGTCTTAAATGATAAAGTCGAGTGTCTTCCGCACTGGAGAGCTTGCTCCCTGGGAGGCAGGGGGTGGGGAGGGAATGAGAGGCTCGGAGGGGAGACCGATAAAGACCAAGAGGCAGGGCTGTCGACCGCCCAACAGATTTGAGGCCTGGTGTCTGGGCCACCACTCTGGGGAGTCCCGTTGACCGGGCGCCGTCTGGAGGGGCGGGGCGGGTGTCTGGGCCTGGAGAGCGGAAGGCGGAGGGGGGCTACCTGCAAAGGATGTGCACTGAGGTCGGAGGAAAAAGGAAGGACTTGCCCCTGTCACCCCTTTCCGCGGTGGTCAGACCCCAGGGGAGAGGGCGGCTGCAGCTCTAGGCCCTGGTGGGCGTGGGGAGCCCAGGGGCTGCCACTGGTGAATCCGGGAATGTCGGAGAAACTGTCCTCTGGCATCGATCCCGAGTGTCTGGGCCTTGGGGGGGACATGAGCAGGGATGCCACATGCTGCTTTAGAGAATCTCGAAAGTCCCTTAGAACCCAAACCCAAACGTCATTTTGTTGGCCCAGAAGCCCCAGGAGGCCACCTAGAAAGACCAAGAGAGGAAAGTCCACCGTGGAGGTTGCACTTGTCACTTTTGCCGGGAGGCAGGTGAGGTGGCTCGGGGTGGGTCGCACTGGCCCTGGGAGGCCCGCGGGAGACCCGCGGGAGAGGGAGAGGCTGGACTTCCCTGGAGCCCTGCACCTGCCCGCGGTCCAGGGAGCTCCTGAAGTCAATGAGGTGAGCGGCCTCGCCTACCTTCCCTGGGGCGGAGGAGCGGGGACCCTTGAAGCGCATCTTTCCCTCTCCTTTGAGTCTCTCCAGGAATCCTCGAGGGTTTGTTTCCCGCCTCTCTGCTCCCTCTGCTTTCCCGTCTCTGGTTTTTCTTGCGCCCTTGCTCCCCGTCCCTCTCCTCTGTTCCCATCTTGCCCTGCTGGGCTGCAGTTGCTCCTCTCTTGTCCCACTTCCTCCCTCCCTATTCCTTTGGACGTGGCCTCTCTGGCCTTCCCTGCCCCCACCCCGCACCCCTTTCTCAGCTTGGCCTGGAGCCGGGAAATGCCTGGGCCTCGCCCCCACCCCACGTGTGATGCTGGCAGCACAGGGTGAGGCACAGGGTGTCTGCGACCCCCGGAGGATTCTTTCTGCAAGGCCTTTGTTTTGCCTTCTCGGTGACCTCACCTCCCAGCCGCCCTGGGGAGGAAGCCAAGTCATTGCCTTCTGCTCTCTGGGGGCTCCTCTTCTCAGGTGCGGAAGCTGGGTAGCTACTTTCCAGCTCAGGATAGCAGCAGAGGAAAAGGGACAAAACCAGGGCAGCAGGTGGGGTGCAGGTGAGGTCCCCGAGAGACTGGGAGTTGTTAGATAATGAGATGGTCCCCTCCGGGAGGAAGACGTAAGGGTCCTGGGGAACTGGGAGGGCACCGGGGGAGCTGACTGGGGCAAAGATCGGAATCGAGGGTGAAAGAGGCTCCTGGGAAGGGGAAGGGAAGCGAGTGAGTTGTTGTCCTCCGCGCAGGGGGGTCCCTGCTGGCCGTGCTCTTGCGGCTCTGTCCCGAGCCCCCCCATCCCGCACCTGCTCCTCTCCCCTGCGCTCCCGCTGCATCTGTGTGGCTCTGGGAAGGAAACATCAGGTTCGGATTCTGCATCAGCATCCCAGACCTGGCCCGAGTCCACCGAGGGAGCTGTGACGGGGTCGTGGCGGGGGGAAGGGCAGGGTGGGGCCTGGGGGGGCCTGGAGGGCCCTGGGGCTGGAGAAGAGCTGGGAAGGGGTGCTGCAGGTGGTGCTGCTGGGCGCAGCCGGGTTCCTGGGCCGGTGGATTCCGCAGCTGCAGAGAAGTCAGCTTTGCCAACAGCTACTGTGGCTGCAGTGGCAGGATCAGGCTGCCAGCTGGCGTTGGCCCCGTGCGGTGTTGGGAAGGGAGCTCGGCCTCCAGGGGCTTCGTGGTTCTCCCGCGGGCAGGACCTGGGGGCTAGAGCAGCACCACCCCCCTAGCTCTCCATGCCCACCGCCTTTGGAAACTTCTGGGGCCTGGGCTGAGCGAGCACACGTGCCAGCAGCGTTGCCAGGCTCCCTGAACCCTCACTGTGTCTCTGCTAAGCAGGAGCTTTAGAAATTCCAGTCCTAAAGAAATATCATAAATCAGAGTGCACCAGATTCACCCCAAAGATGTCTTTGTCCTGCTTGTTCTCCTCCTTTCTGGTTTTTTTTTTTTTTTTTTTTTTTTTTTGAGTTGCCAAGAAAATTTCCTGTCGTTTTAATTGCAGCAAGATGGAGTAAAGATAGACATGCGGGAGAACTTCCTGAAAAGTTCACGGAGGTTAGAACGTGACCTTCCTCTGATGAAGGAGAAAGCCGCCCTCCTCCCTTTAGCGTCAGGGTAGGGGCGAGTTGGGCAGGCGGCGAGCTAGTCAGAGAGGGTGACCTTGCCCCCGGCAGCCGGACCCCGACATCCGACAGCCTAGGGTCTCCAACCGGCAGGAATCCGAGAGCCATAGAATGTTAGCAGAGGGGGAAGGTGCTGCCCAGGGACGCTGGTTGGGTGGGGCCGGGGCTAGGTCTCGCCACACCTGCCGCCAGTCCCCCAAGCTTCCCCTCCCTCTCCCGTCCCAGGCCTCCTCCAACATCTGCTGGGCCCCTGGAGCCGACGTCCGCTGGAGCATGTGCTGGGTGCGCTTTGGAGGCCGGTTGGTGGTGGTGGGGGGGCAGGGGATGGCAGTTGGGGAGCAGAGCCGGGAGGGGGAGCGGGGACGCGGGAGCCCGAGGGACCTCTTCTGCGCTGCGTCCCGTCCCGGGGGCCTCCTCTCTCCCCAGCGTCCCCTGGGCTTTCTTGCCCCCCCCCCAGTCCCTCCCTCTCGTAAGGGCTCAGGTCTAAGGCTGAGGGACCCTGGGTGCGGGCCGGGGGCCGGGATATCTGGGGTCCGTAGTCCGGACGAGGCTCAAGCTGTTTGGCCGACCCTGTTCCTCGCTGGGCCGTTGCTAGGCCAGCTTCTGGGCGGGCAGGTTGGGGGGAGCCACCCCTCCCCACCTCGCCGCCGTCCTTCCCAGGCCCTCTCCAGCTCTCTCAGGTCTCCCCTCTTTCCCTCTCTGCCCCCTTGTCCCTCCGGCCCCCTCCTCTCCCTCTGCTCTCCCCGTTTCTGTCCTTCCCACCCGTCCTCCATCCCCCACCGCCCCCCTCTGTCCAGGCCCCCCCCCTCATGGCACCCCGGCTCTGCCACCAGGGGGGCTATTTTTAATTCTGGAGCCACCCCCGCCACGGTGCCCAGCCAGCTGCCAGAAGGGAGGCTGCCCGCATAGCAGTGGGAAGCAGGGGGTGAGGGGAGCGGCGGGGCCGGGCAGGGGGAGGGCGTTCTGGGGGCTCTGCGCGTCCCCCCTCCTTCCACTGCCCCGTGGCCGCTGTGGGATAAGGAGCCAGGGACGAGCCCTAGACATCCGGAGAGGTGGCAGGGTCACCGGGGCGCTTCCACCCCAGAGGTCCTGGGTACGAGGGTTCATGGAGGACCCGCCGTTTGCTGAGCAAACGAGATAAGGGGTTGGACTAGGAGTCATCTGTGGCATTGACGCATCGCTTCATGGCTCCCAAGGGGCTCTCGTGCGACCTCGGCGGGTCCTTGTGTGCATTCTGTGAAGCACATACTATTTTCCCATTTCATAGACAAGGAAATGGGCTCTGCGCGTCCTGCCCAGGGTCACACATGATGATAAAGTCTAGGCAAAAGTCTTCTGATTTTATTTATTTTTTAGTTTTTAAAGATTTTATTTATTGGGATCCCTGGGTGGCGCAGCGGTTTGGCGCCTGCCTTTGGCCCAGGGCGCGATCCTGGAGACCCGGGATCGAATCCCACGTCGGGCTCCCGGTGCGTGGAGCCTGCTTCTCCCTCTGCCTGTGTCTCTGCCCCTCTCTCTCACTGTGTGCCTATCATAAATAAATAAAAATTAAAAAAAAAAATAAAGATTTTATTTATTTATTCATGAGAGACACGGAGAGAGGCAGAGACCCGGGCAGAGGGAGAAGCAGGCTCCCTGCAGGGAGCCCGACACGGGACTCGATCCCGGGACCCCAGGGTCACACCCTGGACCAAAGGCAGATGCTCAGTCGCTGAGCCCCGCAGGCGTCCCAAGTCTTCTGATTTTAATTCATGTCCTCTTTCCCCTGGATTTAGGTGATTTCTTTGGTTCTTTCGATTTCTGAGATTTTGGCACCTTGAGATCAGCTGGTGAATCCCTTCCCCAACCGCTCCCCTCCACCCCACTCCCACCTCCACCCCACTGCCACCCCCGTCCTGCTCCGTCCTCTCTGACCAGAGGCGGGGTCACGTATCCCCACTCCTGTTCTTCAGGGCTCTTGGGGAATGCTGGGCCTGCGCCTGGGCCTGGGACGGAAGCATTATGGTCGTGCTCCTTGCTATTTTTAAACTAGATTTTTAGGCTAAAGGCAAACCCATGCTGGACTCTGCTGGGGTCACCCCACGTCCGCCCCGCCTCCCACCCCGGCTGGGACACAAGTGTGGTGTGTGTGTGTGCGCGGGCGAGTGGCTGTGAGCGAGATTGTTTTCCCCAGGAAGGGCTAGTGGCCGGCCGGTATCCTTTCTTGTTAGGGACGGTTAATAACGGTCATAGGCTGGGATGAGCTCGTATGGGATGCATGCGGGGTCGATGCAACACGTATTGTGTGGGGTGACGTGGGGTGACGTGGCGAGCCGTCGTTTGTCCAGCCGGCTTTTGGTTCTGTTGGGCAGGAGGGCAGAGGGATGGACAAGGTATCATCTCCAAGGCTTCTCTAGTCTAAGACGTCTGCGCTTGCGGTGGGTGGGTTGAGGTTAGTGCCTGCTTGAGGTGGGGGGGCCTGGACTGAGGGCCTGGAGTGAGCCGAGGCGGGGGGCGGCCCTGGCTCCCGATTGTTGGAGTTTCAGGCTGTGCAGGCCGCAGGCCATCGGCAGCTGCCCCCCCCACTCCTCCCCCCTCCCCAGCCCTCCAGGCAGGCCAGGGGCTTGTCCCTCACCCCCCACCCCGGGGCTCTGACTCTGGGCCTAGTCCTTTTTCTCTAAAAACACTACCGTGTGTGTGTGTGTGTGTGTGTGTGTGTGTGTGTGTGTGTGTGTGTTGGGAGCGCTGAGAAAATGAGAGGGACGCAGAGCGGGAGGGAGGGCTTCCTTTCTTCCCAAACCTGCAGCGGCCCCGCTTCGTGGCTACAGGAGTTCACTGGAGAACAACTTGTGGATGTTTAACCTCCGCTCCTGCCGCTCCTGGCGTTGCTGTCGAAGCCCACTTCCACTTGTCCCGGGTCGCAGGGAGGCTGAGAAACAGCAGGTTCCCGAACTTCATTTGTTTATCATCCTTCACGGCTTTGGCACAGCGACAAGCTTTTTAAATTTCTCTCCGCTTTTCGGGGACGGCAGTGGGGGGGGGAAGACTTCCCGTCGTAAATTCCTGGCTCTTGGTCTGTTTCTTTTCTTCCCCCTTTCTCCCGTCACCCCCCCAACCCTCCCCCCCTCCCCCGTCCCCCCTGCCACACCCTCCCGTCTGCACCCTCCCGTCTGCACCCTCTCGTCTGTACCCTCCTGGCTGGACCCTCCCAGCCGGACCCTCTGGGACCCTCCCATCTGCACCCTCCTGGCCTAGACCGTCCTGTCTGGACCCTCCTGTCTGCACCATCCTGGCCGGACCCTCCCGTCTGCACCCTCCCGGCCCAGACCTGTCTGCACCCTCCCAGCCCAGACCCTCCTGTCTGTACCCTCCCATCTGCACCCTCCTGTCTGCACCCTTCTGGCCGGACCCTCCCGTCTGCACCCTCCTGTCTGCACCCTCCTGGCCGGACCCTCCTGTCTGCACCCTGCTGTCTGCACCCTCCCCGCTGCACCCTCCCGTCTGCACCCTCCTGGCCGGACCCTCCTGTCTGCACCCTCCTGTCTGCACCCTCCTGTCTGCACCCTCCCGTCTGCACCCTCCTGGCCGGACCCTCCCGTCTGCACCCTCCCGTCTGCACCCTCCTGTCTGCACCCTCCCGTCTGCACCCTCCTGTCTGCACCCTCCTGTCTGCACCCTCCCGTCTGCACCCTCCTGGCCGGACCCTCCCGTCTGCACCCTCCCGTCTGCACCCTCCCGGCTGGACCCTCCCGTCTGCACCCTCCTGTCTGCACCCTCCCGGCTGGACCCTCCCGTCTGCACCCTCCCGTCTGCACCCTCCCGGGCCCGGACCCTCCCGTCTGCACCCTCTGGTCTAAACCGTCCTGTCCGCACCCTCCCGGGCCGACCCGGGAGGAAGGAGCTTGGTCCAGGGGTGTGCAGCTTGCAGCGCTCGCCCCCGCCCCTCCCCCCTCCGCCCGCCCCCTTAGCCCCGCCCACCCATTCAGCCCCGCCCCGCCCCTAGCCCCGCCCACCCGAAAGCCCCGCCCCTCCGTAGCCCCGCCCCGCCCCGGCTGACCAATCGCGGCCCCGATGCGCCTGGCCTGGTGACGTCACCCAGGCCCCTCGGGCCCACCTCGCGGGGAGCCCCTCCCGTCCCCCACCTGGGCGGGGGCAGAGCCTGGAGGCCGAGCCCGGGCGTCCCACCGCGTCCGCCCCCCAGTAACTCCCAGTCCCCCCAGTCCTGGTTTTCCAGATGCGGGAAGGGGGGCCTGGCAGTGGGAGTGACCTGCCCAACCTCTGGGGCCCAGCAGTGGCGCCCCAGGTCCCTTCCGCGGGGCGGGGCGGGGCGGGGGGGGGGAGGGGGGACCCGGGGGCGCGGACCCGGACCCCCTCCCGCGGCTCTGGCCTCTTCCTGCCTCGCTTCTGTCCTTCCAGGTGGTGAAGGATGCCTGGGGGGGCGGGGGGCCCTGCTCTGGGCCCAGGGGCTCTGCAGGCCTCACCCTGGGGGGACTGGCCCTCCCGCAGGTTCGGGGGAGGCCCCGGCCCCGCACCGCCCTGGCCCCCTCTCCCGGGAGGAGCCCCACCTCCTCGGAGCAGGGGGCCGGGCTGTGCTATTTCTGTCCTTTCTGGGATTCTTCTGAGAACAGACTCTTGTTTTCGGGCCGATTCCCGATTCCGATGTGAAACTTCCCCGCGGCCTCTCGCCCGTTGCTGGGCTGCCTGTCTGGTCTCCCTCGCCTTCCCCGGAGGAGCCAGGAGCTCGGTCCTGCGAGATCTGGAAGTTGGGCCCAGGCGGGGCCCTTCCCTGCAGGGGCCCTGGGGCCCCGGGGCGGATTTGGGTGCTCTGGAGCAGGACCTTTGATTCCCATGGCAAACCCTGTTCCCGTGCAGAGGAGCCACCTCCAGGGCCCCATCCTCAGGTAGGCACCAGGGCCGAGGAGGGGCGAGGGCAGGAGGAGGACAGGTCGCCTGGGGTCACCGCCGGCAGGAGGAGGGGGATGGAGACCTGGTCCTCACGTGCTGCGTGCACCTGTGCCCGCTTCTCCCCTTTCTGTCTTGCCCTTCCCTTTATCCTCCGGTTCCCATCTCCCTTTCCTTTGTGCTGCTCCCTCCTGCCCATGGCAGACGTAGCTGTGACCACCCGCCTTCTCTCCTTCCTCACCCCGGCGTCCGTGGGACCTCACATTCCTCTGAGATCTCCTCATCGGGGCTAAGAGCCCCAAAGGGAATCAGATCCTTCTCCCAACGCCTAGCCCTGGGCCTTGAGGCTGCTCTGTCCGAAGCCCCCCACTTACCCTGGCCTTCTAGGAGTGTGGGTGCGGGAAGCAGTACGGGGGGCTTTGGAAATTGCCAGATCATCAGCCGTGATGGTCCAAAGAGATGAACTGGTGGGGGAGCTGAGCTCCCCTGGGGCGCTGGGATCATGCCTACCCCAGCCTCCCCTTCCTGCGTGCTGCCCGGAGCTGCGGCGGACTGATGCTTTCCAGGGGTCAGGGTCTGAGGCTGTTCCCAGGCTGCGGGGGCCGGGGGGAAGGGGAAAGAAGTGGGTGTGGTGGGACAGGGCTAGGGCTGCAGGTGGAGGGGTTGTTGCGGAAGCTTCCAGTTTTCCTTCGGCCTGGGTGAGGACCTGGCCACGGCAGGGAAGTAGCACTTCCTGCAGAAGAAAGTGAGGGGAGGCCGGGCCGTGGGTCTGGGGAGCTCCCAACTCTGAAGGACTTGAGAACCGGCTGGAGAGGGCGCTGTCGGGGAGTTAGAGGCCTTGGGGGCGGGGGGTGGGGGTGGGGGGGGGTCAGCACCTGGCGCCTTCCAGCCGCCCGGGTCCAGGTCCCCTTCTTGACTCCCCATTTGTCAAATTTATTGTTTAATCTTTCTTCCCCTCCCTCACGGCTCCGTCTGGTGTCTCTGTCACGCTCGGTTCAGATTTCAACAGGAGCCATAAAAGAGCGGGGTCTGGGGTGGAGGCTGCAGAGACGCGGAGGGAAGGCTGTGTGGAAGGAAGGCGGCCATGGCCTCGTTCATCCCCGCGGGCTCTCCCTTAGGGTTGCAGAGACCCTGCCTCAGAGATCTCTGGTGAGCTCAGGGAGATAGCCGCCCCTCCCCGTCAGTCTCCCTCCCTCCCTTTTATTTATCTAATGAACCTTCCCGGAGCACATCCTGTACAGCTGCGGGATAAACGAGCCACTGTCCTACCATAGGTTGCTCAGGTCTCCCGTGGGTTCAGCACTGCTTGGGGGCAGACGATGGAGTAGGGAGCGACGACCGAGGGGTCCCCGCCTCGCTCCGAGGGGCTTACAGCCTCCAGCTCCTCGGCCCCTCACCTGTCGTGTGCAGTTAGGCCCCAGAGGTGTGAGCGCCGGGCTTGCCGGCGACCAGGACAGCCACGTCGTGTGACCTTGGGCCAGTCCCTTAACCTCCCTCCTCGGGTGGAGGAGAGATCCTGGCCATTTTCATCGTCCCGCTCCTCCGTTGGGGGCTTCCTCATCTCGAGCCTCCAGCCACGCTAGACTCCCTCTTCTCCCGCCGGACGTGGGACGGAGAAGGCGGGCGCGCGTGTCGGAAGGCCCTGGCCTGTGAGCTGGGTGGGGCCAGCACCATCCCGGTCGGTTCATTCCCACTCACGTCACCTTTAGAGAGACCCTCTGTAGGCGTCAGGCCTTTTGCATACGTTAGTTCGTGTATAAGTCATGAAATAAATAGTAGTTCTTATTAACAGCCCTTCACAGGTGGTTTATCATCATCTTCACTGTTTACAGAGGCAGGACAGAGGCTCCGAGGGAAAGGTTCTCCAACGTGGGAGTGCGTGAGAATCACCCCGGGTGGGGGTGAGCGTGTTCGCGGATCCGTGGGTCGTACCCTTAGGAATTCCGTTCCGTGGGTGTGCAGTGAGGCCTGGGATCTCAGTGTTTCACGAGTATCCCAGGTAATTCTGGGGCCGGTGATTCTTGAGAGATGCTGAGTGAGAGTTAGTGCTTGCCCCAGGGCTCGGGGCCAGGAGGGATTCCTGCCTCCCAGGACTGTGCCCGGAGCCGCGGTCCCTGCCCGGGAAATAGGGCTGGCAGGTTCTTCCCAACTCCCGCCCTTCGTGAGGCTAATATGAGACAATGTAGGAGAAACGGGTTTTTAAAATTAAAACCCGGGGCTGGCAGCAGTTGTCAGCGACTGCACGGCCGCGTGCAGATGAGCCGCGTGGGCTCGGCCGCCCGCTGGGGCCTGAGCTGGGCGAGCGTCTCAAGATGTGGGGCGAGAGAGCGCAGAAGAGCTGTGCTGGGTCTCGCTGGGTCCAGGGAGGGCTGAGCCACGTGGACCACGAGGGCCGGGGGCTCTTCCTTCCTCTTGGGTTGTGTGTCTGCAGCCTCGAGGGCCCCTGGCCACGGGACGATGGGGGGGGTGCGGGGCCCGGAGGTGCAGGAACCTCTTTGCTCTGTGCCCTCGGGGCAGCTCTCTGCCCTCTAGTGTGGGGCTTCGGTCCCGCCCCCAGTGGGGCTGCAGCTGGGCCAGGCCTTCGGGAAGCAACAACCCCCCCCCCCCCCCCCGCCCCCGGCTTTGTGGGTCAGCAGCTGCCACTCGCAGGTGGTGCAGGTGCCGTGGGACGTCCCGGAGGAGGGCGGGAGGGGGAGTCCGGAGGCTCAGCCGCTGAAGAGGCTGCGGGGCGTCCCCTTGGTCTGCTGTGCCCCCGCCCCCCCCCGCCCACTTGCACACACACTGCCAGGTGGTGGCCCCTGGGTGCGGGCTGGCTCTTCCCGGCACCCCCAACCCAAGCTGCTGAGACCCCGCACTCGGGAGCTGCTTGTGTTCAGGAGCCCCGTCGTCCTCCCTCCCGACACCCCGACACCCCGGGGACTGACGCCGACTCAGCCTCCGTCCCTGACTCATTCTTTCCTCCCTGACTCATAGGGGGACCTGGGGCTTCTGAAGCTCCTCTCAGTGGGGAAGTGTCGCGGCTCCACTTCAGCCCCCGCGTGGGTATTCGGTGGGGCAGGGCGGGGCTGGGGGAGGGGGCCGCCGGGACGTCAGCTGCCTGCTCCGAAACCACCATCGAAAGTCAGGAGAGTCCTGTTTGCTTCGCGACGCCTGGGCCCGCCCGCCCGCCGGACGTCCTTTAGGGAGTCTCCCCTTGGTCACCGAGCCCCAGTGATCCTGAGCGTGAAAGAGGAGGCCTTGTCCCCTCTGGCAGGGCATCGGTGAGACCCCTGGCCCCGCCGCACCGCCTGGGCCCTGGGGAGCCGCTGCGGGGCAGGGGTACAGTCAGACGCTGCCCGAGGGTCTCGGACGCTGCACGGCCTGGGGAGGCAGGGGTTAATCCTGCTTTGTCCCGGTTGACGGATTCTGGAATCATAATCCATTAGCTCTGCCTGAATAGAGGGAGGCCCGGCGACGGCGTTCAGATTGCTCTTTGTTCTGTGTCTTCGCATCCCCGCCAGGGACCCAGGGACGGTGGGGCTGGGGGGGCTGTGGGTGCGTGGACGTGCGCCCCGCCCCTTCCCAGCCATGACCGGGGATGTAATGGGAGTATCTTGGGGGCTCCCGACTGCGGAGGACCCCACCGCTCACTGTCCAGGGGCACATGGCCGTCCCAGCTCTTGGTCACTCGGGCTATGAAACACATCGTGCGCAAAACACCACCCGCCAGGCCTGTACCTGCCGCATCCTGCTGCCCCGCCTTCTAACAGGGGTGGTCGGGAGACACGGGCCGAAGGAGGTGTGGGGTGACAGGCGGGTGGGGATGGTGGAGAAGGGGACCCGGGGTTAGGGATGTGGGGGACAGAGGCAGGTGGGGCCGGTGGAGTCAGGGGACCCAGGGTTAGGGATGTGGGGGACAGAGGCAGGTGGGGCCGGTGGAGTCAGGGGACCCAGGTTAGGGATGTGGGAGACGGAGGCAGGTGGGGCCGGTGGAGAAGGGGACCCAGGGTTAGGGATGTGGGAGACGGAGGCAGGTGGGGCTGGTGGAGTCAGGGGACCCAGGTTAGGGATGTGGGAGACAGAGGCAGGTGGGGCCGGTGGAGAAGGGGACCTGGGGTTAGGGATGTGGGGGACAGAGGCAGGTGGGGCCGGTGGAGTCAGGGGACCCAGGTTAGGGATGTGGGAGACGGAGGCAGGTGGGGCCGGTGGAGAAGGGGACCCAGGGTTAGGGATGTGGGAGACGGAGGCAGGTGGGGCCGGTGGAGAAGGGGACCTGGGGTTAGGGATGTGGGGGACAGAGGCAGGTGGGGCCGGTGGAGTCAGGGGACCCAGGTTAGGGATGTGGGAGACGGAGGCAGGTGGGGCCGGTGGAGAAGGGGACCTGGGGTTAGGGATGTGGGGGACAGAGGCAGGTGGGGCCCGTGGAGTCAGGGGACCCAGGTTAGGGATGTGGGAGACGGAGGCAGGTGGGGCCGGTGGAGAAGGGGACCCAGGGTTAGGGATGTGGGGGACAGAGGCAGGTGGGGCCGGTGGAGTCAGGGGACCCAGGGTTAGGGATGTGGGGGACAGAGGCAGGTGGGGACGGTGGAGAAGGGGACCCGGGGTTAGGGATGTGGGGGACAGAGGCAGGTGGGGCCGGTGGAGTCAGGGGACCCAGGTTAGGGATGTGGGAGACGGAGGCAGGTGGGGCCGGTGGAGAAGGGGACCCAGGGTTAGGGATGTGGGAGACGGAGGCAGGTGGGGCTGGTGGAGTCAGGGGACCCAGGTTAGGGATGTGGGAGACAGAGGCAGGTGGGGCCGGTGGAGAAGGGGACCTGGGGTTAGGGATGTGGGGGACAGAGGCAGGTGGGGCCGGTGGAGTCAGGGGACCCAGGTTAGGGATGTGGGAGACGGAGGCAGGTGGGGCCGGTGGAGAAGGGGACCCAGGGTTAGGGATGTGGGAGACGGAGGCAGGTGGGGCCGGTGGAGAAGGGGACCTGGGGTTAGGGATGTGGGGGACAGAGGCAGGTGGGGCCGGTGGAGTCAGGGGACCCAGGTTAGGGATGTGGGAGACGGAGGCAGGTGGGGCCGGTGGAGAAGGGGACCTGGGGTTAGGGATGTGGGGGACAGAGGCAGGTGGGGCCCGTGGAGTCAGGGGACCCAGGTTAGGGATGTGGGAGACGGAGGCAGGTGGGGCCGGTGGAGAAGGGGACCTGGGGTTAGGGATGTGGGGGACAGAGGCAGGTGGGGCCGGTGGAGTCAGGGGACCCAGGTTAGGGATGTGGGGGACAGAGGCAGGTGGGGCCGGTGGAGTCAGGGGACCCAGGTTAGGGATGTGGGAGACGGAGGCAGGTGGGGCCGGTGGAGAAGGGGACCCAGGTTAGGGATGTGGGGGACAGAGGCAGGTGGGGCCGGTGGAGTCAGGGGACCCAGGGTTAGGGATGTGGGGGACAGAGGCAGGTGGGGCCGGTGGAGTCAGGGGACCCAGGGTTAGGGATGTGGGGGACAGAGGCAGGTGGGGCCGGTGGAGTCAGGGGACCCAGGGTTAGGGATGTGGGGGACAGAGGCAGGTGGGGCCGGTGGAGTCAGGGGACCCAGGTTAGGGATGTGGGGGACAGAGGCAGGTGGGGCCCGTGGAGTCAGGGGACCCGGGGTTAGGGATGTGGGGAGATGGAGGCAGGTGGGGCTGGTGGAGTCAGGGGACCCAGGTTAGGGATGTGGGGGACAGAGGCAGGTGGGGACGGTGGAGAAGGGGACCCGGGGTTAGGGATGTGGGGGACAGAGGCAGGTGGGGCCGGTGGAGTCAGGGGACCCAGGTTAGGGATGTGGGGGACAGAGGCAGGTGGGGCCCGTGGAGTCAGGGGACCCAGGTTAGGGATGTGGGGGACAGAGGCAGGTGGGGCCGGTGGAGTCAGGGGACCCAGGTTAGGGATGTGGGGGACAGAGGCAGGTGGGGCCCGTGGAGTCAGGGGACCCGGGGTTAGGGATGTGGGGAGATGGAGGCAGGTGGGGCTGGTGGAGTCAGGGGACCCAGGTTAGGGATGTGGGGGACAGAGGCAGGTGGGGACGGTGGAGAAGGGGACCCGGGGTTAGGGATGTGGGGGACAGAGGCAGGTGGGGCCGGTGGAGTCAGGGGACCCAGGGTTAGGGATGTGGGGGACAGAGGCAGGTGGGGACGGTGGAGAAGGGGACCCGGGGTTAGGGATGTGGGAGACGGAGGCAGGTGGGGCCCGTGGAGTCAGGGGACCCAGGTTAGGGATGTGGGGGACAGAGGCAGGTGGCCGGGGCGGGGTCGGGGGACCCGGGGTTAGACTTTGGGGGTCGGCAGGGTCCGACAGGCAGGGGTAAGAGCCCAGCACGAGCCGCGCCAGCTGCTGTTCCTCCTGCTGTCGGGCAGAGAGGATTGTGGGAGACTGAGGCTCCTCCAGGGGTCGGGCTCTCGGGCCCAGGTCACGGCACCTAAGTGCCCCCCCGCCCGCGCCCCCCGTCCCCGCCCAGGTTGCGCTACATGGTGAAGCAGCTGGAGAACGGGGAGGTCAACATCGAAGAGCTGAAGAAGAACCTGGAGTACACGGCGTCCCTGCTGGAGGCCGTCTACATAGATGAGACGCGGTGAGAGGCGCCCCGGGGACGGGGATGGGGTCCGGGGTCGGGGATGGGGGGACAGGGGGGCCCGGAGGGAGGGCGGGAGGAAGGGGCAGGGGCACAGGGAGGGAGGTGGCCCCGTGGGGACACAGGTCAGCGAGGGACGGAGGGACGGGGGATGGGGGGACGGGGCTCCGCGGTCTGGCCAGCCCCACGCCCTGCAGCGCCCTGACCCCCCGGGGTGGGGGGAGCCGTGGCCCGTGTGGCCCGTGAGCTCTCCCGTGAGTCGGGGCCTGGTGTCCTCGTGAAACACGGTGCCCCGGTGGATGGTGTGGAGCCTTCGCGCGGGGTGTGATGCCTCGCGTGTGTTTGCGTAAAGAAAACGAATCATTCAAAGGAATCCCCCGCCTTCCCTCGGACTTTAACGTGGCTGCTAGACGCGGCCAAATCGCTTTTACGTGGCGGCGTCTGACCCCCGGGGGCACCTGCGCCAGGTTGTGCCTGGGCCCGGGGCGCACCGCTCAGGCCGGCGGCTTCGGTCCTGGAGCCATCAGAGGGACAGAAATAAAGAAAAAACGGGGCCGGGGCCGGGGCCGGGGCCGGGGGCGGGGAGGGGGGGGTCCGAGCTGTGGGTGCGGCCGGGCGCAGCGTCCTTAGGTGGTGGAGCAGCCTAGGGACGCGGGACTCGCTCGGGGCCTCAGGCAAATCTTGGACACGGAGGACGAGCTGCAGGAGCTGCGGTCGGACGCGGTGCCGTCGGAGGTGCGGGACTGGCTGGCGTCCACCTTCACCCAGCAGGCCCGGGCCAAGGGCCGCCGCGCCGAGGAGAAGCCCAAGTTCCGGAGCATCGTGCACGCCGTGCAGGCCGGGATCTTCGTGGAGCGGTGAGGCTTGCCCGAGCCGGCCTCCCTCTGCCCCTGGCCGTGCCCCCCCAGGCCCCGGAGCCCCCCGCAGCCCCGCCCGATGAGACCCCGCCTCCCGGACCCTCATGCCCGGCCTCTGCGTCTGCCCCCAGGATGTTCCGGAGAACGTACACGTCCGTGGGCCCCACCTATTCCACTGTGGTCCTCAACTGTCTCAAGGTGACTGATCCCCGGGTTTCTGGGGAGGAGGGGAAGGTTGGGGGAAGGCAGGGGCGTTGGGACTTCCCGACTCCACGGGGGCACGGTTGCCTTCCCCGCCACCCGTCATTCCGGCCTTGCCCCAAACCACGTGTGCGCAGTCCACGGGAGCTCGCCCCGACCACTGTCTGGGGGGACAGGCCCGCTGCCCGGGGGTCTGCCGACGCCGGGAGTCCTCGTGAAGCCGAGGGCAAGCCTGCTGCCCCGGGGGGCGCCCTCCGTGGGAGGCCCCCCGCCCAGCCCGTCGTGTCTCCCCAGAACCTGGACCGCTGGTGCTTCGACGTCTTCTCCCTGAACCGGGCAGCAGATGAGCACGCCCTGAGGACCATTGTCTTCGAGTTACTGACTCGCCATAACCTCATCAGCCGCTTTAAGGTTGGGCAGCCCCCGGCCCTGTTCCTGGGGGGTCTCCGCTCCCATCACTCCTGTTCCAGAAGGTTCCCGGCACACGGGGCCCCCTGCCCAGCCTTTCCGTCACCCGCTGCATCCCGGGCCTCGGACTTCACCTGCTGCCCTCTAGGATGAGACTCGGGGCCTGCGAGCATCCGGCCTAGGACCTTGCTCTGTCCTGCTTTGCTTCCTTCCCGGACGTGTCCTCTCCGGGCTGCTTGGGGTTCACCTCCCTGCCTGTTGCCTGTGGACGCCCGGGGCCGAGGGTCCAGATGCTGCCCGCCGGTGCCCCTGGGACTCGCATCTCTCCATGTGTTCCCTGCGGGGGGACGGGGTGGGCCTGGGGTGGGCGGAGGGGGTAACGTCGGTCACCCCCCTCCGTCCCGTCCCCTCTAGTCTCCATCCAAGGGGTTCTAGGGAGGGCACCAGCTCTCGGCAAGGCCGGTAGGGCCGAATGAAGGGGCGGAGGCCGTGTGGACCCCACTGGCTCCTCCGCTGGGCCGGCCACAAAGAATACGGGATTAAAGTCCTTTCCAGATTCTGTGCCAGGAGGGAGTGTCTTTTGGGAATACGGGCTGGGAAAAGCCACTTCCGCATGGAAAAGCCCCTCTTGGGAAGTGCAGGGTGACGGGGCTGAGGAGTCGCGGGGGAATGTGTGGTCAGCGCTTGGGGGGGTGGACACGGGCGTCGGGGCGGAGGAAACGTGCATCCCAAGGGGGCCTTTCTCGGGGGCTTGGGCATCCCCCGCCCTCCGCCTCTGCTTCACCACGATGGGCTCTGGGTGCGTGGGAGCCTTTGCCCGACCCTTGACTCCTCGTTCCACGGCTCCCGCGCAGGTTTCCAGAACTTTCCCGAGGTGCTCCGTTGCGGCTGTCCTCAGTGCCTTCCTGAGGCCTCCCCTTCTGCAGCCTCATTTTCTTCCTCCCCGTCCCGTCCCCTCTGGGACAGACCACAGCAGGGCCTCCTTCCCCCAAGGCTTGCCCCGGCTCATGTTTCTCCACACGGATTCTCAGACACTGCAGACTCCAGCTTCTCCCAAACTCTGCTTCCTTACCTGCAAGGCCTGGTTTTGGAGGCCCCCCCAGGCGACCTGTGTCAGCCTGGGCTTGGCCGCCCAGTTGGCTGCTCCAGGGCAGGGGGGTGGCCCCCGCTTACTGCCGTGCGCGCCCTGGTGGCCGAGAGGGGAGCCGCCCTGCATGCTCCGCGTTCCCTTCCGGGGCACCCGGCCCCTCCCCGGCATCCCTCCCCTCCCCTCCCCTCCCCTCCCCTCCCCTCCCCTCCCCTCCAGGGACGCCATGGCAACGCAGAAGCAAGGGCAGTTCTCATGGAAACGGCCCTTTAAAATTCCCTGAATGTGGGGCACAGCCCTGGGGTGGGGGTGTGGGTGTGGGTGGGGACGGCTGGACTTCCGTGTCTCTTCCGCGTCTCTACGGAAGCTTCCCGAGGTCCCAAACCTGGCTCCTTGCAGCCTCAGGAGACCTAGGGGCAGGGTGCAGACTCCTGACCTGTACGGAGGCAGGCCTGCTCCCAGGGCGTATACAGGCGGCAGATAATAGCTGCACAGAGCGCTGGCCCTGGTGCGTGTGCGTGTGCGTGTCGGGGTGGGCACAGGGAAAGCCCTCCTGGACACCTCCCTGCCTGGAAAGGCCCCTCCAGGCCTTGCTCTTTCCCTGCCTCTGACCCGCGCTCCGTGTATTGGACTAGGGACCTAGGGACGGGATGGTGGGAAGACAGGAGGGGAGTTTTCTTAAAAGTCTCCAGGGAAACAGTCGTCCTCACAGCTACTGTTCGGAGAGCACTTACCGGTGCCTTGTCCTCATCTCAGTAAATGCAAGGTCGGGGCATGATCTTCACTCTGCGACCAAGCCTCAGAGGCCCGTGGCCTGCCCAAGGTCAAGGGCCAGCAGGTGGTAGAGCCAGGGTGCGAGCCGGGTTCACCTGACGGCGGAGCCGGGGCCTTCTCCGCTGCCCCCGTGTCCCTTGTAAGGGAAGACGGCGCCCGCCAGTCCCGCAGACCCCCCACAGGGCCGCCGGTTGTCTCCCTCCCGCTGCAGATTCCCACTGTGTTTCTGATGACTTTCCTGGATGCGCTGGAGACGGGCTACGGGAAGTACAAGAACCCTTACCACAACCAGATCCACGCAGCTGACGTCACCCAGACGGTGCATTGCTTCTTGCTCCGCACGGGGATGGTGGTAGGTGCCCGGGGATCATCCCTTCTTCTTCTAAGGCCTTACGGCTGCAGGACTGGAAAGCCTAGACTATGCTCCCCTTTCCCTTTGCCTCGCTTATGGTCTCACAAAGGCTTGAGGGTCAAATCTTCCTTACTCGGGGGAATCCCGGGGTGGACCGTGACTTCAGGGACTTCAGGGGCCGGGCTCGTCGTGCTGGGGTGTGTGCTGGGAGGCGGCGGGCGGGTTTGAGGTTGGCAAGAGGGAGCTGAGGAGCCTGCCGGCTTAGCCCAAGAGCTGGCCTAGGCCGAGAGGGGCGGCCCGGGCTGCAGGCCTTCGGGCAGTGGCGGCCCCGGGCAGGGCCCTCACGCCGCCCCTCTGTCCCAGCATTGCCTGTCGGAGATCGAGATCTTAGCCATCGTCTTCGCTGCGGCCATCCACGACTACGAGCACACAGGCACCACCAACAGCTTCCACATCCAGACCAAGTGAGGGGGCGCTGTGGCGGGGGCAAGAGGGGCCGAGCGGGGGCGGGCGGGGTGGCTCACGGGGCCGCTCGGGGGCCCTTGGCTCTGCAGGTCAGAGTGTGCCATCCTGTACAACGATCGCTCGGTGCTGGAGAACCACCACATCAGCTCCGTCTTCCGAATGATGCAGGATGATGAGATGAACATTTTCATCAACCTCACCAAGGATGAGTTTGTGTGAGCCCTTTGACCTGGAGGGACGCCCCCACCCCACCCCGGCGCGCCCTCCTCGCCGCCCGGGCCTCCTGCCAGCCCCCTCCTGAGGGGGCTGACGGCTTCTCTGGTTCTGTCGGTGCAGAGAGCTACGGGCCCTGGTCATCGAGATGGTGTTGGCCACGGACATGTCCTGCCATTTCCAGCAAGTGAAGTGCATGAAGACGGCCTTGCAGCAGCTGGAGAGGTGGCGCCTGGTGGGGTGTGGCCGGGGCAGGGCCGGGGTGCGGGCTGTGTGACTCGGGCGCGCGCGTGGGGAACTGCTGTGCCAGGTCTTTAGCTGGATGGAGAAGCTCTCCTGGCTCCAGGTGTCTGAGCCCATCTCTGCGCACGCGTGTGTGTGTGTGTGTGTGTGTGTGTGTGACAGGTGTGTGCGCACGGCCCTGGGGTTACGTGTGGCCCCCTGGAGAGTCGCCGGGCTGGGAGTCGGAGGTGGGCCTTCTCGCCGCCGCCGCAGGGCAGCCTCACCCTGGAATGCCGGGAAAACCAGGCACCTTTCTGGCCTCCCCGCCCGGCTGCAGGGTGGGCACGGCGGGCGTCCCTGCTGCAGCTTGCCGCCAGCTCCTCGCTGGGAGGGCTGGGCAGTCATGCGAGGTGAAAGGAAGAAAGCACAGAACAGATGCCGTGGCCACACTGAATGTCGCTTAAGAGTGGGTGGGAGTAGAAAAACGCGTGTGACAGAGAAGAGACCGTGCCCGTGGGTCCTGAAGGTGTGTGTTCATGTACACTGACCCGGGGGACAGCGTGCCGCGTGGCATTGTTGGTGAATGATTAATACTCAGCGCTGTGCCAGACATGCTAGTAAGTACTGGTGTGTTGTGTGTCATTTAATTTTCAGAACGACCCTATGTGGTCGGTTCTGTTAATATTTCCAGGTAGGATTAAGGAGGGTGGAATAGGAAATTTTAAGTAACTTGCTCTGATAGGTACACTGGAGGTTCGAACCCATGCCCTCTGGTTCTAAGAACTTGGGCTGCTTCCTGTATGTACAGGTGTGTGTGTGTGCACGTGTGTACCTGTGTGTGTGCATATCTGCGTGTACCAGTGTGCGTGCCCGTACTTGTGTGCGTGCGTGCATGCACCTGTGTGTGCACGTGTGTCTGTGTGCATACCTGTGTGCATGCATGTGTATCTGTGTACGTGTACCTGTGCACATGTGTGTGCATGCATGCGTGCTCATACCTGTGTGCGTGCATGTACTTGTGTGCATGCACGTGTCTGTGTGCGTGTACCTGTGTGTGTGCGTGCATGTGTACCTGTGTGTGCATGCGTGTGTGTACCTACGCAGGTTACCTGTGTGTGCACACGTGGGTATCTGCATGCGTGTACCTGTGCATGTGCGTGTACCAATGTGCATACCTGTGTGCATGCATGTGTGCTCGTACCTGTGTGTGTGCGTGCATGCGTGAGTACTTGTGTACACGTGTGCGTGTACGTGCGTGCGTGCATGCATGTACTTGTGTGCGTGTGCATATCTGTGTGCGGATACCTGTGTGCGTACCTGTGCGCGTGTGCGCACATAACTGTGTGTGTGTCTGCATGTGTGTACCTGTGCGTGTGTACCTGTATGCCTGTGTGTACGTGTGTGCACGTCTGCGTGTGTACCTGTGCACGTGTACCTGTGTGCGTGTGTATGTGTGCGCGTGTACCTGTGTGCACATGTCTGCATGCATGTACCTGTGCGCATGTACCTGGGTGCGTACTTGCGTGCATGCATGCGTGCTCATACCTGTGCATGCATGCGTACTTGTGTGTGTGCATGTACCTGTGTGTGTGCGCGTATCTGTGTGTGTACCTGTATGCATCCGTGTATGTGTGTGCATGTACCTGGGTGCGTACTTGCGTGCATGCATGTGTGCTCATACCTGTGTGTGTGCGTGCATGTGTGAGTACTTGTGTACGTGTACCTGTGTGCATGTGCGTGCATGTACTTTTGTGTGCACGCATCTGCGTGTGTGTACGTGTGTACCTGTGTGTGCGCATGTGCGCATCTGTGTATGTGCGCGCGTGTACCAGTGCGTGTACCTGTGTGTGTGCATGGATGCGTGTACCTGTATGCGTGCGTACACGTGTGCCTGGGCGCGTGAGTGCATGCCCGTTGCCCGAGGCTGCTGGAGGGGCCGTGCGGGCAGCCGAGGGTGCGTGGCGGGGGGTGCGGCGCCGTGTGGGGCTCCCTGCCCTGAAGCTCGCGTGTCCCCGCGTGTCCCCGCATGACCGCCCGCCCTGCCCAGGATCGACAAGCCCAAGGCCCTGTCCCTGCTGCTGCACGCGGCCGACATCAGCCACCCGACCAAGCAGTGGGCGGTGCACAGCCGCTGGACCAAGGCGCTCATGGAGGAGTTCTTCCGCCAGGTAGCCGCGCAGCCCCCCTGCCCCGACCCCCCACCCCGGCCCGGCCCCCCTGCCCCAGCCCTGCAGGTCCCCCCCCGTTCGCAGGCCTTCCCACCGGATCCCCAACCCCTGGGGCCACAGGCCCCTCTCCTGTGCCCGGGCCCTAGTGGCGCCCTGCTTGCCCGCCTCCGTTTCCAGGTGGAAGGCCCCGAGGCTCCCCCCTCCCCAGCTACCCCCAGCTCCCCTGCGCTGCGCCCCTGGCCTGGTAGTCGCAGGCACCCCCTCCAGCTTCCCCGCCCGGCTCCTCCCCAGGGCGACAAGGAGGCCGAGCTGGGCCTGCCCTTTTCCCCGCTGTGTGACCGCACTTCCACTCTGGTGGCACAGTCGCAGATTGGTGAGTGTCCCTTGTCGTGGGAGGAGAGCGCCAGGGCAGGGCGAGGAGGCTCCCTGCGTGGCCACCCTCAGGGCCGGCCTCCCTGTGGAGTGGGCCTTGCGCTAGGGCCAGGGGTCCCGGGTGGCGGCCGGGGGTGCACACGCTGGGGTCCCAGGACTCAGCTCGGAGGCTGCCCCGCGGGAACTTCCCAGGCTGGGTCCCCACGCTTGGCCTGCTGCCGTGCGGAGTGGGGGGACCTCGCCACCGTGTCCCCGCTGCCCCGCAGGGTTCATTGACTTCATCGTGGAGCCCACGTTCTCTGTGTTGACCGACGTGGCCGAGAAGAGCGTCCAGCCCCTGGTGGATGATGACTCCAAGTCTAAGAACCAGCCCAGGTGAGGGGGGCTGGGGCTGGCAGTCCGGGTTCTGGGGACGGGACAAGGACTCGCGGAGAGCAGGCCTCTCTGCCCACGTCACCCACAGGGCTGGCCGGACAGACCCCCTCCCCCCAGCTCTGTTGCTCCCACGGCTCTGTCTCTCTTGCCTTTCTGCTCATCTTGTTTTTATTTTCCTTCTAGTAGGGGGGAAGGTTGGAGGGGAGGGGGCGAAGTGGAGGGTCCAGGGGCTCCGGGCAGAGGGAGAGGGGACAGGAGCCCCCCGGCCTCCCCCCGGCCCCCCCGGCCCCTTGACTCCGAGGGCTGGGAGGGCTCTTCCGAGCGGCCGGGGGCCTGCTGTAGTTTCCAGTGGCGCCAGCCTTCCCTGGACGTGGAGGTGGGAGACCCCAACCCTGACGTGGTCCGCTTCCGCTCCACCTGGACCAAGTACATTCAGGAGAACAAGCAGAAGTGGAAGGAGCGGGCAGCAAGCGGTGGGTGCCGCTGGGGTGGGTGCCGCTGGCCGGGGGCGGGGCGGGGCGGAGGGGGCTGTGCGGCGCGCTCGTCCCTTCCCTCCAAGCCCTGGAGCCGCCCTTGGCTCCCAGAGGGGGGACCGGGGCTGATCGGACTAAAGGTCACAGGACAGACCGGCTGGCTGACTGGCCCGGACTGTTCTAGAACGGGGACGGGAGACGAGCTAGGAACGACCGAGCTCCGCGGCCCACGGGACCCCATACAAGCTGCGGCCTCCAGTGGGGTCCCGGGAGACGTGGGTGACCTGGGGCCTCGGTCGGGAAACCCCTTCCTTTGCGTGCGAGTTTTCACAAGAGGGGGAAGGCCTGAGTGGCCGGAGGTGGCTCATCTTGAAGGCGGGGGATGCACGGGGGCCCTTGCGTTGCTCCTGGTACCCCCCGGGGTTCTGGGGAACAGTGCTTCGCGGTCTGGGCGCAACTTGCTGAACGGCCCCGCGCAGGCGTCACCAACCAGATGTCCATCGACGAACTGTCCCCCTGTGAGGAGGAGGCCCTGCCCTCCCCGGCCGAGGACGAGCACAACCAGAACGGGAACCTGGACTAGCCCGGGGCTGGGCGGGTGAGCCTGTGGGGTGCAGCGGGAGGGGGCGGGCGCCGGGGGCAGGGGGGCAGAGGGGAGCAGGCCCAGCCAGGCCGCAGGACGCCGTGGTCAGCGGGGCGGGACGTGCACGCAGCCCCCCACGGGCAGTACGGGGTGAGCGGGAGAGGGGGCCGCTGGGTCAGGCTGGGGAAGGCACAGACGGCAGCACCGAGGCCGCTCCCGTGTCCCAGGTCCTCAGCGAGTCCCACGTGTTCCACGCCATCAGCACCATCCCTCGGGACCGGCTCCCCCATCTGCTCCAAGGGAGCCTGGAGGCCCAGGAACGCACGACCCACCCGAAGGCCAAAGGCCGGACGCCAGAGACTGTGGGGGTGGGGGAGGGGCCCCTCCCCACCCGACACCCACTGGGGCGCCCTTTAATTTCCCAGCAGCAAGACTGGGGAACTTCAGGCTCCCAGTGGCCACTGTGCCCGTCCCCCGCCCCCGGACTCCCCCCGCCCCGTGGTGGCCTGACGGCTGGCTGGGAGAGGGGAGCTCCTCGAGGCCTCCGGGGCCGGGGGGAGGGTCAGGGTCGGAGACGCCAGCCCCTGGGCCCTCCCCCATCCTTTATGCCTCCAAGTTTCTAAGCAATACATTTTGGGGGTCCCCTCAGCCCCCCCCAGATCTCAGCTGGCAGGTCTGGGTCCCCCTTTCCCTCCCCTGGGAGGGGCTGGAGTAGGATAGGGAGCTGGGGGTTGTCAGAGCCCTGAGCGCGGAGCGGGGGCTCCGAGGGGCCTGGGAACGCGGGTGTTGTCTTTACCCCAGCCCTACGCTGCCCCTCCCCGCCCTCCCTGCCCCTCCCCGCCCCTCCCCGCCCTCCCTGCCCCTCCCCGCCCCTCCCTGCCCCAGCCCAGCCTAATCTTCCTTCCCTCCCAATCTGAAGCATGGACAGGGGAAGAAGGGAGGCCTTTTGGGGTCCTCAAGAGCTTGGGCTTGGCCTGGGCCCTGGGGCTTGTCGCCTGCCCGGTGTCCTGAGCCCTTTGCCCCCTCCGTCCGCCCCGGGGCCAGGAGGCTCCCATCCGACCAATGTCTGTAAAGTGCTCTGAGGTCTCCCCAGCCAAGCACCCTCAGGGTGCGTCTTGGGCGCACAGGCAGGAGGGCGGCCGCTGGGCCCCGGGTGCGGGGAGGCTGAGCTGTGATCCGGGCATCCCGCATTGCTCCCCCTGTTCCGGCGGCCCCTCCCCGGGACGAGCGGGGCAGACGGGAGGGACCCGCCAGGCCTGGGCCCCCGCGTCTCAGGCTCTGGAGCGGCCTCGTCCCAGGACAGGCCCCAGTCCGGGTGGCCGCCCTCCCCCTTCCTGTACATACCACCCTGCATTTGTACAGTGGGCCCTGTGGCGTGACCATATCCACGGTCTCCTCGACCCTGCCCCCCACCCCCACCCCAAGTGGGGCAGAGACGCATGTGACTCACCCCTGCCCTCGGTCTCCCGGGACCCTGCTGTAGCCAGAGATCAATAAAGAAGGGAGACCGCCTGGCTGTGACCGGTGTCTGCTGGGTGGGGGCCCCGAGCTTCTGCACGGCGCGCGCTCTCTTGAAGCCCAGAACCCCTGCTGCGGTGCCGTCCCTATTGGGCACGAGGGTGGGCAGGTGGGCAGCCGCGGGAGAGCTGAGGTCGGGCGGGGGCACGGAGGAGCAGCTGCACCTGGCACGTCCTGCTCCCCCAGGGCTGCTTCTGTGAGGAAGGCCAGCCTCGCCTCCCCGCTTCCCCTCCCCACTCCAGCCCCGGGAAAGTCAAAGCAGCGGGTAGGAGAGGCCTGGCTGCCCCGCAAAGTGTCTTCCCCTGGGCTGGGTGTCGTCCTGCCCGGGGCCTCGGCGGGTCCCGGGTCCTTGAGTCCCAGCAAGGGCCTCTGTGTTCACAACCACGGTGCTCTCGGCCACCTTGGCTACCAGGTGGGACCCCGGGTGGGCTACCGGGTGGCGGCGGCCTCGGAGCCGGAGGGGGTCCCGGCCTGGAGCGCGGAATCACGGAGGCGGGGCAAGGAGGGTCCCCGCGGCACCGACAGGTGCCACGGCCACGGCGAGGGCCCGGGCGCAGCTCCCCCTGCCCAGTCCCACGGGACCCACCTGGGTCCCCCCAAGTCCGGCAGCTGCAGGGCAGCCCCCCCCCCCCAGGAAGCTGCTTATCTTTCCCTCAACTGAGAGAAAAGAGAACCCAGGCCCTCCCTTCCTTCCTTCCTTCCTTCCTTCCTTCCTTCCTTCCTTCCTTCCTTCCTTCCTTCCTTCCTTCCTTCCTTCCCGGTACCCTGGGGGTCCTCAGCGCTCTTGCCACTGCAGGTCGGGGCCGGGTTGCGGGGAGCCCCCCCGGATGCCCCCCCCAAGGCTCCAGCTTCCCTCTTTCCTCCTCCCTGGCACAGGAGGCGAGGAGACGGGGCTGAGGGAGGGCAGGGTGCGAAGGGACGAAGCAGGGAGTCTCCAAGCCGGGAAAGAAGGAAAATGCCGAGGACCTAACACCAAATTTATCACTTTTTAAAAACGAGGGTTTTTTTTTGTTTTTTTTTTTTTTTTGTTTTTTGTTTTTCCCTAAAAGTGAATAAGAAAGAGATCCAGTGTCCGTGCGTTCCCAGCCGCAGTGTCGATGGCAGGATGCCTGCTTCCGAGTCACACCTGCTGTGGGGTGGGGGCAGGGGCGGAGGGGGGGGGTGAGCCTCGACGTGTCCAGCAGGGGAAGCCCCGGGCCCCGCTGCGGGCACCACTGCTGCGCACCCTGCACCCTGCACCCTACCCCTTCCGCCGAGGCCCTCACACCCGCCTGACCTCATCCTTGCCCCTGCGGCTCGGCTTGGCCCCTCCTCTGTGCCCGGGTGCCTGACACCCCCAAGCCTTCTTGCCCGGGACAACAGCTTTTCGGGGACTGAAGCTGGCCCGTCGGTTCCCCTAAGCCCGAGTCCAGGTCTGAGCCCTTGCCCTGGTCTACGCAGCCTGACCCCCGAGCACCGGGCGGCCGGCGGGGGCTCTCACCGGCTTGGCTCCCTGGGAGGCCGGTGGTGGTATATGGGCCGTGGGTTCCTCGCTGCCGGGCTTCTCCCTGCCCCTCTCCTGAGCTTCGCGCGTGGGTTCTGCAGGCCCTGGGGAGGCAAAGGCAGCGCTGGGAAGGCCTGCAGGGGGGCTGCTCGCCCCCGCCCTGAGCCCCGGTGGCCCTGGACCCCGCTGGGGGCGGTCGGACAGTCGGGCTGTTCCCGCTCATCGCCACCATCACTACAGGGCCCTATTCTTAAATTTGCAATTAAAAAAAAAAAAAACTTTAAAAAAGTTTGGGTCCACTTTGGCTAAAGCTGACCCCATATGGGCTACGTGTAGCCTCTCCCCATGGACGGGACCCCTCGCTCCGCGCAGAGGCGTTTCTGGTCCGATGACAGGGCCCGCGGGTGTCTCAGTGGGTAAAGCCCGGGCGCCCGCTGTGAAACCCAGAGAGCTCCGGGCTCGGGCCCACGGGGGCTGCGGGGCTGCGGGGCCTGTGGGGCCTGCGGGTTCTGCAGGGTGGTGGGGTTTGTGGGGCCTGCGGGGCTGCGGTGGCTGCAGGGGCTGCGGGGTGGTGGGGTTTGCGGGGCCCGTGGGGTCTGCAGGTCCTGCGGGGTTTGCAGGGTGGTGGGGTTTGCAGGGCCCGTGGGGTCTGCGGGGTCTGCAGGGTGCTGGAGTTTGTGGGGCCTGTGGGGTCGGCAGGGTCTGTGGGGTCTGCGGGGTCTGCAGGGCTGTGGGGGCTGCCAAGCTGCGGGGTCTGCAGGGTGGCGGGGTCTGCAGGGCCTGCTGAGATGTGGGGCCTGCGGGGTCTGCAGGGTGGCGGGGCCTGCAGGGTCTGCGGGGTCTGCAGGGTGCTGGGGTTTGCGCGGCCTGTGGGGTCTGCGGGGGCTGCGGGGTCTGCAGGGGCTGTGGGGTCTGCGGGGTCTGCAGGGTGCTGGGGTTTGTGGGGCCTGTGGGGTCTGCAGGGTGGTGGGGTTTGCAGGGCCTGTGGGGTCTGCGGGGTCTGCAGGGTGGCAGGGGCTGCGGGGCCTGTGGGGTCTGCGGGGTCTGCAGGGCCTGCAGGGCTGTGGGGACTGCCAAGCTGCGGGGTCTGCAAGGTCTGCGGGGTCTGCGGGGCTGCAGGGCTGCGGACGCCTCTGAGCATCACTCCCGTCCGTCTGGTGCTGTGCCTGCCCCAGCGGCTGGGCCCTCACCCACCTCCTCCCCCTGTCACCAACACCCCGAGGCCAGGCCTGCTGTCACCTCAGGCCGCCAGAGGCCCCGAGGCTGAGGCCCCGAGCCTTCCCGGGCAGCAAGGCAGGCGGAGCGGACCAGGTCATGCCCTCCAGCCCCGCGCAGCCCTAGGCCTGGCCGGCTCTGTGCCATCAGACCCCACGCAGGTGAGGCTGCTCCTCCTGCGGCGGCCCCCCAGCCCCCCACGGCCCTCCCCGCACCCTGGCCCCCCCTCCCCCTCCCCCTCCGCTCCCCCCCCCCCCCCCCAGTACCTGCTGCCTTCCCCGCGCCCGGCCTGCAGGCCGCCTCCGCGTCTGGGATCCCAGGCGGGCAGGGCTCCCGGGGCCCCGAGCTCCCGGCGGCTCCCTCAGGCTCGTCTCCCTGCTGCTGTTGCCCCAGGTGATGCTCCACCATCATCTGGAGCTCTGGGGGCACAGAGGGAGGGACGTGGCCGCCACTTGGCGACAGGGGCCGGGCTGGGGCGGGGCATTCGCTGGGCGATGAGGCTACACAAGGAAGCATCTTTCCTTTGCGGGGAGGCAGGGCGGGCGGGCGGGGCCTTTAGGACCAAGGATCTTCCCCAGGGGCTGCGATCCCCGTCTTGGCTAGACTCCGAGGAATCCCCGAGTCCCCTCCGCGTGGGGTGCACTCCCCAGGCCACCTACCTGCCCAGCAGGTGAGGCAGGTCCTCCTGGGCCCCCAGCCCCCTGGAGGTGGAGCTGGCACCCGCAGGGCTGGCAACAGGGAGGGTGAAGGACTTCCCGAGGACTCCCTCCAAAGGGGTCAGTAGGTCTAGTGCTCAGCCCCCCGCACGCGGGGAACAAGGGGACGGGAAGTCCTGCTGACCTTTCATCGTGGGTGTGGTCCTTGTCACCTTCTTCCGTTGCCGTGGAGACATGGACAGAGTGGACTGTGAGGGACACAGGGCACAGGTGGAGGCCAGCCCTCCCCCCTTCTGTGCCTGCAGGCTCTTGGGTTGGAGCTGGGGGTGGGTTGTGGGCCTCAGAAGGTGTGTGGGGGTTCCCGGCTTCCCAGCACCCCCCCATGGTGCTGAGCAAGGGGCCCGGGTGTGGGGACAGGGCGCGTCCCCTCATGCTCGTGCAGGCGGCTGCAGAGGACGGGGGTCCAAAGGTCACACCGGTTGGGGGTCTGGGGAATGATCCCCGACAGGCTGTGGGCTGGGCTGAGCGCCAGCGAGCAGCTCACCTTGAGGAGCGGGTTGGGGATCCGGTCTTCATCTATCTCTGGGGGGAACAGGGAAGGCAGAAAGTGAAGAGGACAGGAGACCCTCCGAGGCTGACGTCCCAAGGGGGAGCCTCGGCCATCGCCTCCTTCCCGAGCCCTGAGCCTCCCGTCTGCCCCTGGGATGCTGGCCCTGAGGGCCGCCCCTGCCCGCACGCGGTCCCGTCCCTGACTCTGAGGTCAGTGTCTCTGTCCTGGCCTCACACCTGGAGGTTCCCGAGTAGGACCCTTGGCCCCTCTCCTCCCTCTGAGGTGCGCGGGAGTCCTTCTCCTCCCCAGCACTGCCCCCTTCCCCAGGGTCGGGGGTCAGGGGCCCACCCTGCAAGGCGGTGGGGGGCACTAGAGGACGAGCAGGCTCGCCCTGGGCAGGGAGGAGGAGCGATCCAGCTGGGTGCAGGCCGGGGTGGCCGGGTGCACGCCGGGGGTGGTCAGGTGCAGGCCGGGGGTAGTCGGGCGCATGCCAGGGATGGCAGGGTGCAGGCCAGGGTGGCTGGGTGCAGGCTGGGGGTAGCCGGGTGCAGGCCAGGGGTGGTCGAGTGCAGGTCTGGGTGGTCGAGTGCAGGCCGGGGTGGACGGGTGCAGGTCGGGGGTAGTCGGGTGCAGGCCAGGTGGCCAGGTGCAGGCCAGGGTGGCCGGGTGCACTCCAGGGGTGGCCAGGTGCAGGCCGGGGTGGCCAGGTGCAGGCCGGGACTCGGGCGTCCTAACCGCAGGCTCGCTTACGAGCAGCAGCACCTGCCTCCTGCTGTCCCGTCAGGCTCCCCGAGACCATGTTCCCCCCCAGACCTCGCGGGGTGCACTGGTGACCACGCCAGCTGCTCCCTGAGTGCTCCCGACCTTCCCCTTCCCGGAGGGCTGCAGGCTGGCTGACGGAGGCCGTCTCTCCCCTCACAGCTGTCACTGCCCCGGGGGGCTGGGGGGGATGGCAGTTGCTGGAGCAACCCGAAGGCTGTTGCCGCAGCAACCGGCACTCAGTGGACCAGCCCGGCTCCTGGGGGCCCGGGAGCCAGGTGTGTCCCCCCCAGCACGGCTCCATCTCTCCGGAGCAAAGGCGACCGTCCCGCCAACGCGGCCCCCGCGTCCGGGCTCAGGAGCTGGCCTCCGCCCCTCAGGCCCGCCCTCCTCCCGCACCCCTCCCGCACCTCCTCGCTCACTGGCCCCAGCCGCCCCGCAGCCCCTCTGCCTTCAGCGGCCCAGCCCGGGCTTACCTGGGGAGGACTGGTCACTGGTGAGCACGAGGGTGGCAGGGGTGGGGCGGCGCCTCCGAATCTGAGGGAAGAGGTCGAGCGCATGTGAAGGCGTCGAAGCCCCGCCCGGTGCCGCCGGGCAGCGGGACCCAGGCTCCTGCTGGACACACCTCGAAAATGCCCCTGCACTGGCCCTACCGTCCGGGCCGGAGATGCTCGGGCCATCCCTGTCCCCTGGGGCCCCCGAAGGCCCCACCCGACCCCTCTCTGCGCCTGCATGTCCCCAGCTCTCCGTCTCAGCAGCTGCATCTGCTCTAAGGCATCGATCCCTGGCTGCTGTCCTTCCGTCCATCCCGACCAGTGGGCAGAAACCCCCCGGGAGGAGGGCACAGGCTTCGTCCCTCAGTGTTCCCGCCCCCCGCCCCCAAGACAGCCTTGAACAGTCTGTGGCCTGGCATCTGTGGAGAGCGCCCCTCAGGCCCCGGCTGCCCCGGGGGGCCACGTGGGGAAGGCAGGTGTGAAGGCGCAGGGGTGCAGGTGCAGGGGTGAAGGTGCAGGTATGAAGGCACAGGGGTGAAGGCGCAGGCGTGCAGGTGCAGGTGTGAGGGTGCAGGTGTAGATGTGAAGGTGCAGACGTGAGGGTGCAGGGGTGAAGGTGCAGGTGTGCAGGTGCAGGTGTGAGGGTGCAGGAGCAGGTGTGAGGGTGCAGGTGTAGACGTGAAGGTGCAGACGTGAGGGTGCAGGGGTGAAGGCGCAGGGGTGCAGGTGCAGGGGTGAAGGCGCAGGCGTGCAGGTGCAGGTGTGAGGGTGCAAGTGTAGATGTGAAGGTGCAGACGTGAGGGTGCAGGGGTGAAGGCGCAGGGGTGAAGGTGCAGATGTGAGGGTGCAGGTGCAGGCGTGAAGGCGCAGGGGCGAGACTGCAAGTGTGAAGGTGCAGGGGTGAGGGTGCAGGCGCAGGGGTGAAGCTGTATTCCCCAGCTCATTCCCCAAAGTCCTCTCTCTCCTTGGACTCACTGCCCTTCCAGTTGGTCAGGAAGCGCGGCGGGGGGAGTCCTCGGGGTGGTAAATCCACCAGCAGGAGCCCCCGCGGGACCGCCCCATCCCGCCCCATCCCGCCCCCTCCTGCCGGGCTCCGGGGTCCCGTTCTAAGGACTTCTTCTAAGCGTCCCCGGGCCTCTGCGTTCCTTTGCCAGGCTGCCCACAAAGGTGACCGCTGGTGAAGGCCGTCCAAGGACTCCTGGGACATGTGGCTTTTCCCCTTTCTCTGGAGGGTTTCGGGGCTGGGCGGTGAGGGGACCGTGGGGCCGGCGTCCCTGCGGTTCCCTCCAGGGCAGAAGAGGCGACGGAGGGCCACATGGCTGGGAAAGGAGCTCACGTGACCCGGGGCTGAGGCAGCAGGGTGAGGACACCGAGGGATCAAATTTCTAAGTGTCTGTGTCCATGATGTGGTGTCACCAGGACTGGGGGGGGGGGGGGTAAGACGCCCACCCTTCTCTGTGCCCAGGAGGTGGGCATCGGCCACAGTAGAGGCAGCGGTGTTGCTCCGAGAGGGGGACTGTCCCCCAGGAAGTGGGACGCATATGCTGGGGGTATGCTGGGCCGGGTCATTGCTTTCTCTGGAGCGACATCTGTTTGGGGTGACGTTCCAAGGTCCCTGGCAGTACTGGTCCTGAATGTGCGCGCACGCGTGTGTGCATGTTCCCCCCCTCCCCATTAGCCGTGGGCCCGTGTGGCCAGTCCTGATGCAGATGCGCTGGCACCAGCAGGTGCGCGCGTGTGCTTCACGTGCGGATGAGGGCCACCCCTCCCCAGGAGGGGGCTCCTCTTTGTTGCTCTGGGTGGACGGGGTGCTGGCGGTAGAGGAGTCACAGGGACAGGCTGGGGCGCAGTGGGGGAGGCGGGAGCCTGGGAAGGACCCACGTGTGTCAGCGAAGGCCTCGGGAGCCGTCCGACACCCCTTCCTTAACCAGTTTCCGCGCCCTGGACGGGACTCCTAGGCACCCAGGGTCCCCACAGCGGGGGGGGGGGGGTGTGCAGCCGCCTTCCTCGAGCACCTCCCCGCACCCGAACTACTAGGGAACGAATAGACGGTCCCTTGGTTTCCTCGCAGCGGGGTCTCGTCCCAGCGCTCAAGGGCACCTGAGCCCCGATCTGCCGCCGTGCCCCCGGCTGTGGGCGCCCCGGCAGCCCTGCCGTTCTGTGCCCCTAACCCACGGCTTCTACCCCTTTTGCCTGCTCGGGTCAGTCTGGGTCAGGGGCTCCGGCCACGCCTGGAGCCCTTCGCGTGCGTAACCCCGGGCAGCCCCGCAGGAGGGGTGGAGGCCCCACGGCAGGTAGCAGGTGTCTAGTGGACACCAGTTTTGGAAGGTTAGAGGAAAGTGGGCGGAAGTCCTGGCTCTTTTTGCCGCCCGGCTCGCCCTGTGTCCCCCTGAAGCCTCAGGCCTCCCCGCCCCCCACGCTGACACCTGCCTTTCCAGCACCAAACAGGTGCAGGTGTCAGGCAGGGAGACCCGCCCGCGCCGGTGGAGGGCAGTGCTTCCCGGCGCCTCAGCCCGGCCCGCCCGCTCCCCCCGCACACCCACGGGCCCTTTCTCAGGGTCTGAGATAATCTCAGGGCCCTGCCTCGGGGTGCGGGGCACAGCGGCCTGGCCCCCCGACGCTGGTGGGACACTCCACGGGCTCCGGCTCTCCACCCTCCTCATCCTCACCAGCTCCAGGGCTCCCCTCGGCCCTCCTACTGCCACCCCTGGCGCCCGGACAGGGGGCCCCGCCAGGGAGAGGAGGGAGGTGCAGGCTCCGACCCCCTCCCACACTTAGGCCCCTGACATCCAGGGACAGTGTGGTCCCCGCCCTTCCCTCATGCCCGACCTGATGCCCCCAACAGCCGGGGCCACGTGGAGGACACAGGCTCCGGCCCACCCCAGGAGGTCCCAGAGGTTTTGGTGGGGGGAGGCTGGGCCAGAGCCCTGGCAGCCGGCGGGGGGGGGGGGGCGAGGCAGGACTGACCCGGTGACCCCTGGGGACTCCTTAGGATCGGGATGGCCAGGCCAGGGGACAGAGATGGAGCAATGAGCAAACGAGCAAATATTTGGCAAACTGGGCGGCCGTCGTGGCCCCGGGTGGTCACCCTCGCACGCTCCCTCTCCCTGAGACACACGCTTGCTCACACTCATCCACGCCGCCTCTGCCAGGCTGCTCCGAGCTAAAAATAGAGCAGGCCTGGGCTGGGCCAGGGCCTCGGACTCCCACCCCCCGCGCCAGGCTGAGCGCAGGGCCCCCCCCCGCGGCTCCGAGGGCAGGACTTGGGAGCAGGGACCCACGTGCGCGGGCTTGGGGGGGCCTCGGCCGCAGACCCAGCGCCCCCGCCCCGGCCCGGCCCGCCCTCGGGGGCTCCTCCGGTTCCCGCCGGGCGGGGGCCCCGGACCGTTCTAGTCCTGGAACAGCACCCCTGCCTGCACCCCTGCCTGCACCCCTGCCTGCACCCCTGCCTGTCCCGGCCTCGGCCCCAGGCCCCTCCCGCGAGGAGGCTGCCGGGGCCTCGGGCGCTCCCCCCAGCTCGGGAACTCCGGCGGGGTCGCCTTGGGGGGTGCAGGACGGGGGGAGGGGGCTGGGGGGGAGGGGGCTGGGGGAGGGAGCCGAGGGTCCCACCAGGAGAGGGGGCTGGGGGAGGGGGGAGGGGAGCTGGGGGAGGGGGCTGGGGGTCCCACCGGGGGAGGAGGGAGGGGGCTGGGGGCTGGGGGAGGGGGCTGGGGTCCCCCGGGGGAGCCAGGCTTCTGGGCGCCCGCAGCCGGTCCCCGCGCCCCGCCCGCCCCGCACCTGCTCGGCCGCCTCGGGGTCAAGGTGCGGCTCCAGCAGCGGGACCGTGAACTGGATCTTCCGCGGGCTGCTGTCGGGCTCCATGGCGGGGCTCGGGGCTCGGGGCTCGGGGCTCGGGGGTCGGGGCTCGGGGGTCGGGGGTCGGGCGCTCCCTCTCCGCTCCGCTCGGCCCCGGCCCCGGCCCTGCGCGCTCGGCTCCCGGTCGGCTGCCGGCTCGGTGCTCCCGGCTCCCGGCCCCGGGGCCTCGGCGGCCGCCCGGCGGCTCCGCCCCGCCCCCGCCCCTCCCCTCCCGCCCCTCCCCGCCCCGCCCCGCCCCCAGCCCGAGCCTTAACCCCGTCGTGGCCGCGGGCTGCGGGAGGGGCGGGCGCCAGGGGTCCCCGAGCTCCGGGCGGGGCGGGGCGGGGCGGGGGTGCGGACGGGGTGCGGGGTGCAGGTGGGGCAGGGGTGGAGGCGGAGGTGCGGGCGGGGTGCGTGCAGGGCGGGGTGCGGACCGGGTGCGGGTGCAGGTGGGGGTGCGGGGGTGCGTGCAGGGCGGGGTGCGTGCAGGTGGGGTGCAGGTGGGCGGGCGGAGCTCCCCCGGCGGGGGCAGGTCCTGGGGGCGGGGGCGCTGCCGGGGGCGGCGGCCAAGGCGGAGGGAGCCCCCCCGCGGGGCGTAGAGCGGCGCCTCCCGGGGCGGGGGGGGGGGGGGGGGCTGCCCGCGCGGGGACCGTCCCCGGAGGTGGAGGCGGCGACGCTGGAGCGGAGGTGAAAGCCCGGCGGGCGGCGGGCGGCGGAGGGCTCGGGGTCCCCGGGGTCCCTGGCCCAGAGCCCAGGCCGGGGTGCGCGGGCGGGGGCCGCGGCGGGAGGACCCGGGGCGGGGCCCGCGAGGCTCGGGCTCCGTGGCTCAGCCGTGGGGGAGCGCAGGGGAGAGGCGGGGGGGGGGTGCAGAGGAGAGGCGGGGGGGCGCAGGGGAGAAGCTGGGGGGTGCAGGGGAGAGGCGGGGGGCCGCAGGGGAGAGGCGGGGGGGGCGCAGGGGAGAAGCCGGGGGGCGCAGGGGAGAGGCGGGGGGGCCGCAGGGGAGAGGCGGGGGGGGTCGCAGGGGAGAGGCGGGGGGGGCGCAGGTGCTCGGTTTCCAGGTGCACTGCGGAGGGATGGGGGGGTTGTCCCGGGACGCAGGTCAGACTCGCGGGGGAACTTCCCGGCCTGGTGGGGCCCAGGCGCGGCTCAGGACCAGCGAGGAGGCCGGCGGGGCGTGGCAGGACCAGTGGGCACCACGCAGGGCCTGGGACGGGAGAGGCCGGGCAGGGGCGGGGGGGGGGGGGCTGCACCCCTGGGGGAGGACCGGGGAGGCAGGGGAGGCAGGGGCGGGGCCCCGCAAGTGCAGCACCGGCAGGCTCCCTGCAGGTTGCTGTGACCTCGGGGCCCTGTGACCCCCGCGGCCTGGGGGGGGCAGCCTCAGCTCTTGGCCGCCTCCCCCTTCCCTTTACCTCCCAAATAACCTCGGGCCCTCCCCGCCGCCCGGGGCAGCTCAGGCTCCTGGGGCAGGTCTGGGGCAGGCCTGGGCTCCTGCGGTGGGGCCAGGCCTGCTCTGCAGCCACGTGGGCCCTGCGCGTCCCTGGCCCCTGGGACCGACCCCTCCTGCTGCGGGTCAGCGCCCGGGACCCCAGCAATCCCCTTACAAGCTCCCCCCACCCCGGTTTTAATGAAAATACGTGCGGTCGGTCACTGTGTAGTTGGAGGCACAGAGCCCAGCTCACCGATGACCGAGGTCTGTCGCGGCGCCATCACCACAACAGGTGCAGCTGGCGTCCGACTCACACGGGTAACCGTAAAGAAAAAAAAAGGAAAAAAGGAGGAAAAAGGGGAAAAATTTTCTCTTTTTGTAAGAACTCAGGAGTCACTCCGTTTCCAGCTCCCCCCACCCGCGCAGCTCTCTGTCGCCGCCCTACAGCCCGGCCCCTTCCTCCCTGCACCTGCGGGCTGTACCTCTTGGCCACCGGCCTCCATTCCCCGCTGCCCCTCCTCCTGCCTCCGATCGCCCCAAAGCTGACCTCCTTCTCCAGGACTTTGATTTTTGTTTTGTTTTTTTTATTTCTTTTAATTTTTGTTCTAGAGTCCGCGTGTGCTGAGGTCACGCCGGGATTCAAGGCACATAGCGCGCTGCTCCCAAGGCCCATCCGTGTTGTAGGATCCCCTCGTTTTCTGTGGCCACATCGTGCCCCATTACACACGCACACACGCCTACGTCTGCACCTGAACCTGCGCCCGGGTCGCCACCCGATCCACTCGTCCCCCCACGGATGCTCTGCGGGTTCCTCCCTTGGCCGTGGGGAGCGGTGCCGCCGTGGGCGGGGCGGGGGTGCGGGGGGTGCCCTGTCCCTTCCTCTCTCAGCTGGAAGTGGTGGTGGACGGAGGAGGAGTGAAGACCCCAGGCCTGGAGCGTAAGGACGGGGTGGGGCGCGCGGCCGTCAGCTCGCAGGCCCTTGCTGCGGCCTCCCCGCCTCGCCTCCCTCCTGTCGGCTCCCAGAGGACGGAGTCCGCAGTGTCCCGGAGACGGGGACTTGGCCCTGCCTGGCCCCATTCCACCAGGACCCTGGAACTTGAACCAGGGACTCTGGGGCCACAGAATCCCGTCCCCGAGCCTCAGTTTCCTCATTTGCGAAATGGGAGAAGAGTCCGGCCCGAGAGGGTTGAGCATCGCCTGCGGTCGGGCGCCGGCGCCCGGGAGAGCCTCGAGCAGCCCGTAGTGGCCCTGCTTCCTGCCTCGTCCCGCGGGGAGGCACCCCCCTCCCCGCCCCGCTGTGCCTGCCCCCTTCACACTCCCTCCCCCCAGACTTTGCTCCGGCCACGGGGACCCCCGCGGAGTCCTCGGCCACCGTTGTGTTGCCTCCTGGAGCTCCAGTCCTCCAGGCCCCCTGCCCTGACTGCAGGCGAGGAGGGGAGGCGGCTGCTGGGGCCGCGTGGGAGGAGGGCCCGGAGCAGCCGGTGCTGGGGTGGAGGCGAGGAGGAGGGCGCAGGGAGGGAGGAGCCCGCTGGGTGCTGTGGGGGCAGGGCGGGGAGGGGTGCCGGTGGGGCACAGTGGGCCTGCGAGGGCGTCCTGGCTCCACCTGCATCCGTGCCGAGCCTGCGGGGTGGGAGCCTGTGCAGCTGCGGGCCGGTGGGCGCGGGGCCTGGGTGGGCGGGGGCCGTGTCCCTTCCCCGCGGGGCGGGCAGGTGCGGGGCGGGCAGGTGCGGGGCAGGTGCGCCCCTGGGCCGGGCGGGCCTGCTCCGGCTTCGTGGGCTGCTCCTGGCCCTCAGCATGCTCTGCTTCGGTTCATGGCCCCCGCACCCCCAGCAGCCCCTCAGGCGTGAATTCAGTGACCCCACACCCCCGGGATGGACGCACGGACTAGGATCTTGCTTTACTTGGGGCTGGGCCGGGCCCTCGGGGCATTTGGGGGGTTACACGTCAGTTCCTCCCTCTGCGCCACGTCTCTGGGCCTCCGTGGTGGGGCAGTCGCTCCTCCCGACCCCCAGACACATGCCCGTCTGTTTTCTCATCCCTGACGGGAGGGGGGCAGGTGACTGTGGGTGTCTTCCCATTCTCAGATGTTGTCATCCCGGGGCCCCTGGTGGCTCCGCGGGGGAGCATGTGCCTTGACCCCGGAGTCCCGGGTTCGAGTCCCGCGTGGGGCTCCCTGCATGGAGCCTGCTTCTCCCGCTGCCTGCGTCTCTGCCTCCCTCTCTGTGTGTCTCATGAAGAAATAAACCCTTTTAGGAACGTTGCCATCCTGAGTTAGAGGGGCCGCGGCCACAGGCTGGGACGTCTGGACCCAGGGCTGCAGCCAGAGGCAGGGACCTGGGCCTCGGCCTGGCCTTTCCCTCCGACGCGACGGCCGTGGGCGTGCCGAGGCCTGCTGGGTGCACCCTTCTCCCCGGGGCTCTGGGGCCGTGAGGCGGGGGCTGGTTCGTGGGCGAAGGAGCACCCCCCCACCCAGGCGGCCCCCCTGGGGAGCCATATGTTCACACCAGTTTGCCGTAGCTCCTCGAACGCTTCTGGAGGCTCCTCGAGCGGGCTCGGGGCTGGGGGCCCGTGCTCGGAAAATCCTCAGGGAGCAGGAAAGCCTGTCCCTCGAAGTGGCTCTGCTCTTCTGGAAACGCCTGGGAGTCCTGAGGAGGAGGGAGCAGCTGCGGGGCAGGGCTGGGCCTGCAGCCGAGGTGTGGGCACCCTGCCCCCGGGCCTCCGACGCCCACCGGGGACACCTGTCCAGGAGCTGGGCCGCAGCACCGGGGGGGGGGGTGCTCAGGGGGCAGCTGGGAGGCCCCGCCTGCCTGCACTGCGCCCGGCTTGGCTGTGAAAAGCCCGTCGCTGCCAGTGTGCCAGGCTTGGGTACGCCCCCCTGCAGCTGGCACTCTTGGGGACCGAGCCAGAGCTGGTGACTCAAACACAGGGGCTGCTCATTTGCAAAGTGCTCTGTGTCTTCTTGAGCCTTAACCGGGTAGCGGGGTGGGGTGGGGTGGGGGGGGACTTGCAGCGTGGCCCATGCCCTCGGAGCTGGAGAGGGGAAACTGAGGCCAGAGAGAGGAAGCGGCTCTTCCGAGGCCTGGAACCCACGCCAGCGCGGCCCCCGACGAGCCCGATGTGGTGGCTTTGGCAGAGCAGAGGCTGAGCCTGAAGCGGGCTCGGGCCCGAGGGCCTCTTGGGACGCATTTGAACCCTTCGGTCATCGACCCTCGACCCCCCCCCCCCACAGTGGGGCACGGGCGGGGGGGGGCTCCTTCTGCATCACCAAGCCTCTGGGCAGTGTCCCTGGGGCACGAAGCCCCGTGACCTTGGGCAAAACTGGCCTCTTGAGGCTCCGCTTTCCCCGCTGTAATGCCAGGCATCCCTGATGTCACAGGCCGGGAGGGGACGGGGCGATGTCCCCAGGGTGGAGTCCCCAGGATGCTGAGCTCCGGCCTGGCACCCACTGGGCGCTTGAGGAATGGGCAGGGGTAGGCGGGGCTCGTCCCTGCAAACTTGTCCTTGTTGACTCTGGGCGAAGCAGGGATGAAGGCACCGGGAGGTCCGAGCCTTCGGGGTTAGGGGTGGGCACCCCCGGGACGCGCCTCGCTGTCCGCCAGGGCTCCCGCCTGCCCTCGCCTGATCAGCTCCTCATCACCCCCGCCGCCCGCTAATTAGCACCCGCCCTGTTAATGATTGAACCTAATGACTTGGACTTGCGGATGTTGATGGAAAATTCTGCAGCCGCGGGGCAGGAGGAGGCAGGTCAGCAGGCCTGGGAGGGAAGGGCCGGGGCTCTGGACGATCGCCCAGGGGGGGCGGTGGCTGGCGCTGGCGCTGGCGGAGGTGAGGGCAGGTGCCTGGGCTTCCCCCTGGGTGGCTCACAGAGGAGGGCCCGGGGGGAGGTCATTTCAAGGTCACAGCCAGCCGCCCTCCCGTCCTCCCAGGCCGGGGCCCACGTGCAGGGGAACAGGGTGCCTCCGACTGGGCGGCTTCGAGCGGCGGGGACTTGGGCCGCGGTCCTGGAGCCCGGGCCTGGGATCCAGGGGCCGGGAGGGCTCTAGGGAGGACTCCCTCCTGGCCTCTCCCAGCTGCTGGTGGCCCCGGGGGCTCCTGGCGCGGGCCGGTGCCTCTCTCTGGCCCGTCCTCTCCTTGCTTCGGGGCTCCCCCCGAAACCCAGGACGCTTTCATCTCAAGAGCTGCAACCAAGCACGTCCGCCAAGACCCCATCTCCAGACAAGGCCGCACCTGAGGTTCTGGGTGCACGCGAGTGTCCTGGAGACGCCAGGAGCCCGGCAGCGAGAGCCCCGGGGGGCAGGGGGACGGCCTCACCCCGAGCGCTGTGCGGGGCCCTGCCTCCCCGTCTCCCCGTCTCCCTGGCGGGGAAGGGCTCAGCATCTCTGGGAGGGGCTGGCCTGGCTCTCAAGAGGCCTGGGGGGCTCTTCCTGGAGAGTGAGGGGTGAAGGGCCCAGGGGGTGAACCAGGGAAGAAGGGCAGCGATACCTTATTGGGCCGCTCAGTGGGGCTGACTTTTCCCCTTGCCCTTGTGTAAAAAATCAGGGAAGACTTTTTTTTAAAAAAGATTTTATTTATTTATTCATGAGACACACAGAGAGGCCGAGACCCAGGCAGAGGGAGAAGCAGGCTCCATGCAGGGAGCCCGACGGGGGACTCGATCCCGGGACCCCGGGGTCATGCCCTGGCCCGAAGGCGGATGCTCACCCGCTGAGCCCCCCGGGCGCCCCCAAACCAGACAAGAATCCTAAGGATTTTGCTCGCTGTCAAGTAAGAGACAGGCATTGAGCCTTGCGCGGGAGCGGGGACAACCTGGCCGCCCCCGAATGAAGACTGGCCACCGTCTGCCGTCACCGCCGCCTGTGGGCCCTGCCTCAGTGGGAGCGGCCGAGGCCCGGGCCGGGGGGCTGGGGGCCGGGGGCTGGGTCGACCACCTGTCTGTCCGGTCCTCCCTCCTCCTTCGCCCCCCAGGCCTGCCCGACCCCCGCAGTGAGCTGCACCGGGGAGGGGCCGGGGCGCAGGGTCTGATGGGCAGCGTCGCCCTCCCCCGGCGGGCAGGGTCCCGGCCCCTCCCCTCTGTGTCCTCTGGGCCTCTGTCCCCGTCCTCCGCCTGCTCCCCGACTCGAGGAACGTGACCCCCTTTCCCCAGCCGTCGGGGTCCTCTAGTCCCTTGAGGAAGCCCCACGGGGCAGCGTCCGAGGGGCGCACGGGGCTCGCTTGCTCCTCTCCCACGGCCCAGAGCGGAGTTTCCTGGCCTGGCAGACGGGCCCCAGGCTCCTCGGCTCCTCGGCTCCTCCAGGCCCCTCTGCCCTCAACTCCAGAGGCTCCGTGCTCGGCTCTTGGGGTGACCCCTGGGTGCCCGCTAGGCCTGCTCTAAGGCGGGGGCCCCTTTCTCCTTCCTTCTATCCCTACTGTGCCTCCCCCCAAATCCTCCCTTCTCTCCATGTTAGGACTTAAAAAAAATACCCTTCATCTGGCTGAGGCGGCCAGAAACCAGTTCTTAAAGATCCCCCTCGAAATTCGTCTTAGGGTGACTTGGCACTTGACCTTAAATCTCGGGGTGCCCGGTGGCCCCATCAGTGTCAGTGCGGGCGTCTCGGTTTCGGCCCAGGCCCTGCGCTCAGAGGGGGTCTGCTGGGCTTCCCTCCGCCCCTCCCCCTGCTCCGGGCCAGGGGGCCTCTCTCAAATACGTAAATAAATACCATTTCACCCGTTGTCTCTTGGTGCTTACCTGCAATTGTATTTTTTTAAAATAACAATTTCTCTTTTAAAAAAGATTTTATTTACTTATTCATGAGACCCAGAGAGAGGCAGAGATACAGGCAGAGGGAGCAGCAGGCTCCGTGCAGGGAGCTCAATGCGGGACTCGATCCTGGGACCCCGGGGTCACGCTGAAGGCCGACCCCCAGCCGCGAGCCCCCGGGCGTCCCTGAAACCCTGAGCTTAACATCTTGTTATGGAAGCACCTGGGACAGTTAAGCTCGAGCCAGGAGGGGCGGCAGCAGGTTCTGAACCCACAGGGCAGCGTCTCCGTGCGAGGGGAGGGGGACGCCGGCCGCGGCTGGGCCCAGCAGAGGGCAGCACCTCCCGCTTCAAACCCCCTTTTTCTTGCTTGTACCCGTCGGAATGTAGTTTCTCATTCGGGTTCCAGACACCAGGCGGCGCCCAGGGGTCGGCCTCGGGGTGGGCTCGGGGCCTCACTAAGCACCTGCAGGTAGTGGGGCCACAGATGGGGCGGCACCCCGCGGGGAGGCCCAGGCGGGGAGGCCCAGGCCAGGGGGAGGCCCAGGAGGGGAGGAGGCCCAGGAGGAGAGACCCAGGTGGGGAGGATCCCAGGTGCGGAGTAGGCCCAGGAGGGGAGGAGGCCCAGGTGGGGAGGCCCAGGCGGGGAGGAGGCCCAGGCAGGGAGGAGACCCAGGTGGGGAGGAGGCCCAGGAGGGGAGGAGGCCCAGGTGGGGAGGAGGCCCAGGCGGGGAGGAGGCCCAGGCAGGGAGGAGACCCAGGTGGGGAGGAGGCCCAGGAGGGGAAGAGGCCCAGGAGGGGAGGAGGCCCAGGCAGGGAGGAGACCCAGGTGGGGAGGAGGCCCAGGAGGGGAGGAGGCCCAGGTGGGGAGGCCCAGGCGGGGAGGAGGCCCAGGCAGGGAGGAGACCCAGGTGGGGAGGAGGCCCAGGAGGGGAGGAGGCCCAGGTGGGGAGGAGGCCCAGGCGGGGAGGAGGCCCAGGCAGGGAGGAGACCCAGGTGGGGAGGAGGCCCAGGAGGGGAAGAGGCCCAGGAGGGGAGGAGGCCCAGGCAGGGAGGAGACCCAGGTGGGGAGGAGGCCCAGGAGGGGAGGAGGCCCAGGTGGGGAGGCCCAGGCGGGGAGGAGGCCCAGGCAGGGAGGAGACCCAGGTGGGGAGGAGGCCCAGGAGGGGAGGAGGCCCAGGTGGGGAGGAGGCCCAGGCGGGGAGGAGGCCCAGGCAGGGAGGAGACCCAGGTGGGGAGGAGGCCCAGGAGGGGAAGAGGCCCAGGAGGGGAGGAGGCCCAGGCAGGGAGGAGACCCAGGTGGGGAGGAGGCCCAGGAGGGGAGGAGGCCCAGGTGGGGAGGCCCAGGCGGGGAGGAGGCCCAGGCAGGGAGGAGACCCAGGTGGGGAGGAGGCCCAGGAGGGGAGGAGGCCCAGGAGGGGAGACCCAGGTGGGGAGGATCCCAGGAGGGGAGGAGGCCCAGGAGGGGAGGAGGCCCAGGAGGGGAGACCCAGGTGGGGAGGATCCCAGGTGGCGAGGAGGCCCAGGAGGGGAGGAGGCCCAGGCTGGGAGGAGACCCAGGCAGGGAGGAGACCCAGGTGGGGAGGAGGCCCAGGAGGGGAGGAGGCCCAGGAGGGGAGACCCAGGTGGGGAGGATCCCAGGTGAGGAGGATCCCAGGCTGGGAGGCCCAGGTCGGGGGGAGGTCCAGCACAGGCCCGAGGAGCTGCAAACCAGCCCCTGTGGCTGGGGAGGCGGACGGGAGGGCTGCGTGCTGGACACAGAAGCGGAGCACCGCCGGGGGTGGGGGGGGGTGGGGTGGCCGGGGGCGGGTGGGGGCGGATGGAGGTGGCCAGAGGTGTCAAAGCTACCAACGCTCAGCCGTGAAGGATGAGTCAGTGTCGGGGAGTGACACTGCGGCCGGTGAGGACGGGGAACCAGGCCGTATGGGGGGGCGGTGAGAGCGGGCCTGGCCTGGGGAGAGGCGAGTCTGGATTGGGGTCCTGGAGGCTGTGGCCTGGCCCCGGCGCCCTGGGGCACACAGAGCCGACCGGCGGGAGGGACTGGCTGGCCCGCCTTCCCCAGGGCAGTGGGGCAGGTGTAGACCTTAGCACCTGCCTGGGTGGTCGGGCCTCTGGCAACGGACCCGGTGGCACCAAGGCCTAAGGGGGCGGCGGGGCTGGTCCCACGGGAGGAGGACCCGGGTGTCCGCGAGATCGTGGCCCCAGGGGTGTCCACGTCCCGATCCCTGGAATCTGTGGACCCGTTAGCCTAAATAGGGCCTGGGTTTCAGGTCGCTGATCTGCTGCCTTTACAATAGGGGGTTACCCGGGTGCGCTGGGTCCGCGTAGTCACGGGGAATCTCGGATGCAGGGAGGGACCCCGGGGTCCGGCTGGACGCGGCCGGCTCTGGAGGTGGGACAGTGGCCCCGAGAGCCCAGGGCCGAGGCGGCCTCCGGAGGCCGGGAGGGGCGCAGACACAGGTCCCCCCTCCAGAAAGGCACGCGGCCCTCCTGGCGCCTCGACTGTAGCCCCGGGGGCTCATGTGAGGTTTCTGACCTCGAAAACCACCGGATGGTGAATGTGTGTTGTTTTCAGCCGGTACATTTGTGGTGACTTGTACTTAGAACAGGGGTTGGTGGAAAGGGAGGTGGGCGGGGGTCGGGGTGACTGGGTGACGGGCACTGGGGGGCGGACTTGATGGGATGAGCCCGGGGTGATATGCTCTTTGTTGGCATCAAACTCCAATAAAAAAAAATTGTAATTTGAAAACTGATGCCGGTGGAAAGGGTCTCCTCTGGGAGGCAGGGGTCCCCCTGCAGGGTGGGGAGCTGGGCAGCGGGCGACGGCCCCGAGCAGCGTGGCTTCTGCGTCCGCTGCCCTCCCTGCCGCGATGCACACACGCACTGGGGCCGGGCGCCCCTTCCCTGCTGTCCCCGGGCAGCCGCGGAGGAGGAGAGGCCCCTTTGGCAACGTCTGGGTCGCGTCCTCGGGTGAGCCGGGTGCTCTGCGGGGAGGCCCAGGCGGGGAGGGGGCCGGAGGGGCGGCGGGGGGGGCCATCCTGCCCTGGAGGAGACCCGGGACCGGCCTAGGGGCTCCAGCACAGGGGCTCCTAAGGGCGAGGGCACCGGAGGCATCACGGGCCTGCAGCCTCCTGGGCGCCGCTGAAGCGGGGATGAGATTCTGGCTCCAGATTATTTGTGCTGATCTTTGGTAAGTGATGCCTGGTTGGCTGTCCCCGATCCTGATCGTCTTCTTTGTTTAATTTAATTCAATTTAATTAATTTATTTATAAAGATTTTATGCATTTATTTATTCATGAGCGACGCAGAGAGAGGCAGAGACCCAGGCAGAGGGAGGAGCAGGCTCCATGCAGGGAGCATTATGCGGGGATTTGATCCTGGGACCCCGGGGTCACGCCCTGGGCTGAAGGCAGATGCTCAACCACTGAGCCACCCGGGAGCCCCATCTACTTTGTTTTAAACTACATTTAGGGCCACAGAAGGAGGCGTGGAAGGGTTGTATTTATGGCCTGGGCCGGCCACAGGCTCCGGGAACTGTTCCCTACCACGCGGCCTCTCTCGTGGGCTCCGGGTTGTGCATCTGTTAGGCCGACCCTGACCTCTGACCTCAGAGGCCGGCAGCGGGATTAACCCGCGGGTGTGGGGGGAAACACCAATGGGATTACTACACACCCAGAGGGATGGGAGGAAAACGGACGATTCCTGTCTGTGTCTCTAGACGTCAGGTCCAGGGAATCCAGGAGCCCCGGGGTGCGTGGGAGGGACAAGCCTGGGTCTGGTGGTGAGAACTGTCAGCGGGAGGGGGAAAGAAGGAGAAGAAGTCGTCGTGCTGACCGAGCTGGAGAAAAAGATGAGATTTTATGGGGACAGAGGCTGGGATCTTGGGGGCTACGCTCGGAACACGTTCAGGGGAGAAGCACAGGTGTCCCCGTTGCACCGGCTCTGCAAGGACGGACCTGGAGAGGGGCCATCAGTCACAGCCTGGGCCGTGGGCTCCCAGGGACAGTGTGGTGTCCCCCCCTCCTCCCGCCCCGTTCCCTCACACCCGACCTGATGCCCCCAACAGCCGGGGCCACGCGGAGGACACGGCTCCGGCCCATCCCAGGAGGTCCCAGAGGTTTTCCCCGGTGGGGGAGGCCGGGCCAGGGAGACGCAGGACCGACCTGGTGGCCCCCCGGGTATTCCTTAGGACCGGGATGGCCAGGCCGGTGGACAGAGCTAGCTTCCTTTGCAGTGAGAATTTCTGGCTGAGAAGGAGCAGACGGGGACCTTGGAAAGGGAAGAGTTTTGGCCTTTTCATTTTCCTGCATTTTAATGTAAAAGGAAATTTACATTTAATTAATTAATGTGAAAGCAAAATTTACATTTTGCTCTTTGTTACTCTTTGAAATCAGGAGGAAGTTTAGGTTCAAATTTAGAGCATTGCTTGGTTGCCAGACTTGGGTTACTTGATATTTTACGGGGCCAGGTCGTGCTTTATTTTATTTTATTTTATTTTATTTTATTTTATTTTATTAAAGATTTTATTTATTCATTCATGAGACAGAGAGAGAGAGAGGCAGAGACACAGGCAGAGGGAGAAGCAGGCTCCATGCAGGGAGCCCAACGTGGGATTCGATCCCGGGACCCCGGGGTCATGTCCTGGGCCCAAGGCGGATGCTCACCTGTGAGCCCTGCCCCCCCCCCCCCCCCCAGTGCTCCAGGTCGTGCTTATTTTGTCACTTCCAGGTGAGTTGCCCTGAGCAGCGGGGACTCAGGTGACCGCAGAGAATCTGCCCTATCTGGACCCAGCTGGGAGGCCTTGGGGGGCAGGTGCATGTGGCCACCCTCCCCCCCCAACTGATTCCAGGAGGACACACCAACGACAGCGGTGAGAACCCGTTACTTCTTGTTCTTCAGCTGAAAATGGGGATCTCATCTTTTGGTCCCTTTTTGCAAGGATTGATCGAGTGACTGTGCATAAAGCACTGAGGAATGCGTTTCTCCATTTCCTGTTTGGAAACCTATTTCTTATTTCCTTGGGCCCCACAGCAGGTGCTGTAACGATCAGCCCCTCTGGATAGGATATGGCCTCTCTGTAGGTCCCGAATGGCCAAATATCTGCAACTGGGAGGCTGCTGGGAGGCCCAGCTGCGCTGACCCCAGGCGCCCTCCTCCCTGCACCCCTGCTCTCCAGACGTACCTGTGGTCGGTGCACATCGTAGGCCCACCTGTAGGCCCAGGGTTGGGAAAAGAGGAAGCTACTCTGCCTCGAGGGCTTTCCCTCTTAGCTGTCCCCTCCCCACCACAGCAGCAACGGGGAGGGCGGAGCAGAGGGTGGGGAAAGGCAGGCTCTGGGCCCAAGGAGATCCCGGCTCGGCTCATGACCCAGCCCAGGCGGTCGCCTCAGCGATGGAGCCACCCCGGCGGCGCCCCACGCTTTTCCCTCTTTGAGGTTAATATGCATTTTGTTGGAAGGTCCAGGCCACGCAAATGCCCTGCTCCTCACCGAACCGTCACCAGTCGGCTCTAGCCCCTCATTGACGCCTCCTGGGAGACTTGCTGGTTGGGTGATGGCTGCCCCATGGGGATCTTCTAGTTCATTCCTCCCTCTGCGTTCATTCGCTGTCATTCCGCTGTAAGAAAAATCTTTCTCCAGTCCCCGTCCGTGCATTCATTTATGTCATTACGGGCTCACGACTCCCTATTTCGCCAATGAATTATGATTTTGTTACTATTATTATGATCTTTTATAACGTTCTTCTCCATCAAACGTGGTTAGTCTGTGACAAGCCGGCGGTAGTGGGGGTGCACCAGCCTCCCGGTTCGCCCCTGGGTTCTTCCGTCGTGTCTCCACCCCTCTTTGAGCACTTTTTCCTCTTGTGGCCCAAGAACGCCTTCCAGACGCGACGTCGTCCTATTTCTCCGAACTCTGCTCCCTTCATGGTATTTAGAACAAAGATTCGGGGCTTTAGGGGCCCCCGGAGGGCTCAGCGGTGGAGCATCTGCCTGCCTTCGGCCCAGGGCGTGACCCCGGGGTCCTGGGTCGAGTCCCCGTCGGGCTCCCTGCATGGGGCCTGCTTCTCCCTCTGCCTGTGTCTCTGCACCTCTCTCTCTCTCTGGGTCTCTTGTGCATAAATAAATAAAATCCAAAAAAAAAAAAAAAAGATATGGGTCCAGGGTGCTCCATGTTCTTGAGACGTCAGTGCTTCCAGGCCCTTCCGTGGTCACAGCGGGGGACGAGGCGCGTGTATGGACCTACCTGTGTACGTGTATGTAGGTGCGTTCGTACAACACGTGCCCGTTTACATCGACGTGGATTTCTACATCTATTTGTATATATCCTGAAAACTGAGTTCTTTTTCTCTTTTAAACATTGATTTATTTGGGAGAGACAGAGAGTGGGAGCATGCACGAGTGGGGGAAGGGGCAGAGGCAGAGCGTCCCGAGCAGAGCCCCGCTGAGTGCGGAGCCCATGGGGCGGGGGGGGGGGGGGGGGGGGGCTGCCTCTCATGACCCATGAGATCGCGAGCTGAGCCCAAGCTAGGAGTCAGGGGCTCTGCCGACTGGGTCACCCGGGTGCCCCTGAACACCGCGGCTCCTGTTGCGTCCAGCTTCAGTGTGGTCCCCGAGAGTCCGGGCCCACTCACCCGCAGCAGGTGGACTCCCCTCTGCGCCCCCTTGGGCTCTGATCCCCACGCCAGGCCCTGCCCCCCCTTCCCCCTGCCTCCCCGGGGCAGGCCCCCTCCTCATCTCTTTGCACTTGCACCACCCAGCTCGGCGCTCGGGCTGTCCCCAGTCCCCCCGGCCCACGGCCCACGCGGGCGCCTGTCTGGCCCGCCTCTGCCTGCCACTGGCTTTTGCACTGAATTATTCAGGGAGGAAGCCAGGAATGCGGCCAGGTGGCGGGGAAGACAAAATGAAACAGTGGCTTCGTCGCGGATCTGTCCCGTAGTCCACCGTTCGCAGCTCAGGGTTGCCTTGGGGCCGGCCTGAGGCTCTTCTGCATTTAACGCTGGGCCTCGTGCAGTTTCCCTCCCCTCGTAGCGCAGGTGCGCCCGGTACCGGTTTCACCTCAGCGCTGTCCCTCAGGTACGTTCCGCCGTGCGACCCGGGTTTCTTTCTTCCCTCTCGCGTGTGGCTCTGCGGATAGAACGTAAGACATTCATGGCTCGGTCACAGTCCCGTAGGGATGATCTTTGTAAAGGTCATGGTTATATGGTCACAACCGTATCTTCAGATGACGTCCCCAGTTCCGTGTTGATTCCCGCTGCCGGCCACGGTTAAGATCCCGGGCGGCTTCCGCTTGCCGCCCCTCTCTTTACCCTCTGGCTTTCGTGGATTATCATTACTTCTTGCAGCGATTCCCTTCGCGCTTCTGTTACTTGCTTCAGCAGGTTAAAAACAGTTCTTGATGCTCCGACTAGAAAAGTCACGCGTGTCAGCTTATTTATGCTGAGTCCCGCCTGCTTTTCCCCCCGCGTCTTCCCCACGCTGACCTCCGGTTACGTCCTCCTGGTTGACAGCACTTGCCTTCTGCCCCGTAACCATAAGGCCTGGACGTCTTCAGCTTCCTTCTTGCGCTGAAATGGATGCAGCCCTCGCAGCTGATCCTTTTACCTCATTTTCTCCGTTTATCTCTTGGCTCGCTGGGGTTCGTGTCTGAGAGTGTGTCTGCAAAGGGTTCCCAGGAGTGAAATTCCCTGAATTTGGCATCCTGGAAATATTTGTTGCCTTTAGCCTGGGACAATAGTTAGATTCAGTACAAAGTGCTTGGGTCTCACTCCCCCCCATCCCCCCCACCGAGGGCTTTAGGGATTTCTTTCTTTTTTTTTTTTAAGATTTTATTTATTTATTCATGAGAGACACAGAGAGAGAGAGAGAGAGGCAGAGACCATAGGCAGAGGGAGAAGCAGGCTCCATGCAGGGAGCCCGACGCGGGACTTGATCCCAGGACCCTGGGGTCACCCCCTGGGCTGCAGGCGGCCCTAAACTGCTGCGCCACCGAGGCTGCCTGCTTTCGGGATTTCTTCACTGTCTTTTGCTGGTGTGGTCTGGAGGCAACCGGAATATGTTCTTCCCCTCAGTGAATGTGTTGATAGTTTTGCCCGAATGCCCACCAACCCTTTCTTTATCTTCAAAGATAAAGAATTGTATTAGGCCAGTTCTCAGCATTGGTCTTTTTAAAAATTTAATTTGATTTATTTATCTGAGAGAAGAGTGAGCGAGCGAGAGAGAGAGAAAGTGAGCGGGAGCAGGGGTGCGGGGAGGGGACGTGCTCCGAGGGAGAGGGAGAAGCGGGCTCCCCGCGGAGCAAGGAGCCGACGTGGGGCCCCATCCCAGGACCCCGAGATCCTGGAGTGAACCCAAAGCAGATGCTTAACCGACTGAGCCACCCAGCGTTGGTCTTTTTGAACCATTTTTTCCGTTCAACCTACAGATTAAAGTTTTCTATTTTTAATTTTAATTTTTTGACTGCGGTAAAATACACATATCATAGAATTACCATAGAAACCACTTTTTAAAGACTTTTTATTTATTCATGAGACCCAGAGAGAGGCGGAGACACAGGCAGAGGGAGAAGCAGGCTCCATGCAGGGAGCCCGACGTGGGACTCGATCCCGGGATTCCAGGGTCATGCCCTGAGCCGAAGGCAGGTGCTCAACTGCTGAGCCACCCCCAGGCGTCCCATTTAAAAATAATTTTTTAATTTAGAAACCACTTTCACTGTAAGATCACTGGTGTTACTTTCAGTAGTTGCGAAAGGCATCTGCAGAGCTTGTCCATCTTGCACAACCGCAACTCTACACCCAGCGCCCGGCTCCTGGGGCGCCCTCCCCCAGCGAGACTCCAGTTTTCTTCTATTTTTAAGGAGCGCTGTCTTCACTTATGTCCTCCTTTGCTGGGTGTTCTGTGTCTCGGGAGCGGAAAGCGCACACACGGCGGATCTGGTTACCAACAGGGCTCTCGAGCTCGCTGCTCCCGGTGCTCGTGTCCCTTAGAGAAGCGCCTGGTCAGCTGCGCGGGGCCGGCCCTCCGGGGGCTGCGCCAACATCCTCCCGCGGCTCGGTTCCAGTTTCAGGGAACTTGGCAGGATTTCTTCACCGAAAGCGTTCTTCGGGGTTGTAGTGCCTTCTGTTTTCATCCAAAATGGAACTTCCGTATCTGTGCTTATTGTTTTTGTGGTGATCGAGTCAGCTGGCTTCAGGGATGAGACGTTGGCAGAGGAGTCTTTACTCCCACTCTTTACATTTGGAATTATGCTACTAAGCGTTTTTTCCCCCATTAATTCGTATATGATTTATTTAGAATATGATCCTTATCTGCACATGAGCCATCCGTAACCCCAGGAAGCAGTAACACAACCACAAACCTGGAAATGAGCCTGTTTTAATAAAACAATGATTATTATTATTATTAATTATTTTGGTCATTTCACGAAAGTGGGGGGGGAGGTATAAAGCTGTGGTTAGCCTTCCACCTGGACGCAGATGGGTCTGCATGCACCTTGGCTGGTTTCCCTGCAGTGACAGTGCGGGCCCACCCCCCAAGCCAGATGGCCCACTCCCCCCAAGCCAGGTGACCCACCCCCCAAGCCAGGTGACCCACCCCCCAAGCCAGGTGACCCACCCCCCCAAGCCAGGTGGCCCACTCCCCCAAGCCAGGTGACCCACCCCCCAAGCCAGATGACCCACCCCCCCAAGCCAGGTGGCCCACTCCCCCAAGCCAGGTGACCCACCCCCCAAGCCAGGTGGCCCACTCCCCCCAAGCCAGGTGACCCACCCCCCAAGCCAGGTGACCCACCCCCCAAGCCAGGTGACCCACCCCCCCAAGCCAGGTGGCCCACTCCCCCAAGCCAGGTGACCCACCCCCCAAGCCAGATGACCCACCCCCCCAAGCCAGGTGGCCCACTCCCCCAAGCCAGGTGACCCACCCCCCAAGCCAGGTGGCCCACTCCCCCCAAGCCAGGTGACCCACCCCCCAAGCCAGGTGACCCACCCCCCAAGCCAGATGACCCACCCCCCAAGTCAGGTGGCCCACTCCCCCCAAGCCAGGTGACCCACCCCCCAAGCCAGGTGACCCACCCCCCAAGCCAGGTGACCCACCCCCCAAGCCAGGTGGCCCACTCCCCCCAAGCCAGGTGACCCACCCCCCAAGCCAGGTGACCCACCCCCCAAGCCAGATGACCCACCCCCCCAAGCCAGGTGGCCCACTCCCCCAAGCCAGGTGACCCACCCCCCAAGCCAGGTGGCCCACTCCCCCCAAGCCAGGTGGCCCACTCCCCAAGCCAGGTGACCCACCCCCCAAGCCAGGTGGCCCACTCCCCCAAGCCAGGTGACCCACCCCCCAAGCCAGGTGACTCACCCCCCAAGCCAGGTGGCCCACTCCCCCAAGCCAGGTGACCCACCCCCCAAGCCAGATGACCCACCCCCCAAGCCAGGTGGCCCACTCCCCCAAGCTAGGTGACCCACCCCCCAAGCCAGGTGGCCCACTCCCCCAAGCCAGGTGACCCACCCCCCAAGCCAGGTGGCCCACTCCCCCAAGCCAGGTGGCCCACTCCCCCCAAGCCAGGTGCCCCACCCCGCAAGCCAGGTGACTCACCCCCCAAGCCAGGTGCCCCACTCCCCCCAAGCCAGGTGGCCCACTCCCCGCAAGCCAGGTGAGCCACTCCCCCAAGCCAGGTGACCCACCCTGCCCAAGCCAGGTGACCCACCCCCCAAGCCAGGTGGCCCACTCCCCCCAAGCCAGGTGGCCCACTCCCCCAAGCCAGGTGCCCCACTCCTCCCAAGCCAGGTGACCCACCCCCAAGCCAGGTGGCCCACTCCCCCAAGCCAGGTGGCCCACTCTCCCCAAGCCAGGTGACCCACCCCCCCAAGCCAGGTGACCCACCCCCCCAAGCCATATGGCCCACCCCCCAAGCCAGGTGCCCCACTCCCCCCAAGCCAGGTGACCCACTCCCCCTAAGCCAGGTGACCCACTCCCCCAAGCCAGGTGACCCACCCCCAAGCCAGGTGACCCACTCCCCTAAGCCAGGTGCCCACTCTCCCCAAGCCAGGTGACCCACCCCCCAAGCCAGGTGACCCACCCCCAAGCCAGGTGACCCACTCCCCCAAGCCAGGTGGCCCACTCCCCCAAGCCAGGTGGCCCACTCCCCCCAAGCCAGGTGACCCACCCCCGCAAGCCAGGTGACCGTGCTGGGGTGGACAGGTCTCTCCACGAGGGGCGGCTGCCTGCGCGTGTTCCTCTGCGAGGCCACACTCTCCGGGGCTGAGGAGGCTCCATCTGGGCTGCAGGTTCTCTGACACGGCGTCTGGGGAAGCTGGTCCCCTGCATCAGGCTTGTCGTGATCACTGCGCCTCCAAACGCACCTCGGGTTGGATGTGAGGTCCTTGAGATTTCTTCCCCTGTGGGGCCAGAGGACCTGGGCTGGGTGGGGGTGCTGGAAGGCAGGTGCCCCCAGAGTCGGGGGAGCGGGTGTTAGTGCAGAAGATGGGAGGAACGTTGTGTGCGGGTCCGGGCCTCCGGGGTTGGCTCCTACATGACTCCCCGACTCCCCGTTTGCTACACAGACCCCCTGCTAAGCGTCTCTTACCTACAGAGTATTGGAGACACCGGGATGGCTCCTGGATCCAGACCTGCCTCCCCCAGCTTCCTGTCTGGTGAAGATGTAGCACAGGTGCCAAAAGTGGTCTGAGACTAGGGACGTATAGTGTAAACCCCCGAGGGTTGGGTTTTCTCTTTCTCGTCATGCAAGTGCCCGACGTAAGCTTTGACAGGCGCAGCATCACCTCCAGGAGGCTTCCGCTTCCAAGAGGATTGTCTCCAACACGCACGTTGCCAGGCACCGGGCTACACAGAGAGCGAGCCTGCTTTCTCGCACGCCAGGCTCCTGATTCAGAGCTCTCGTGGGTTCCATGACGGACCATTTGCGCAGCTGGTGTTTTCTGTCCCAGGACTTTAAATTCCCGCTCTTATATTTTAGGTTCACCAATGAAGAGTGAGCCTATGAAGCCCTAGGTCCCCACCCTTGACCCCAGTAAAAGCAGACCCCCAGGCCTGCATGCTCTTTCTTCCCCACGGCCTTGCTGGGTGGCCCAGCATTTTCAGGTTTCATAAGTCAGAAAGCTTTGATTCGTCTTCCAAGTTTCACGATGTTATTGCCGACGGGCATCTTGCAATCATAATAAGAAGCACAAGGGCTCCACGTGGGTTACCGATAGGCTGAGACCTGCACAAAACTAGAGGATGGACAAATAGATTTCACAGGATGAGAATGGAGAGGCAGGTGAAAGTGGCAATTCATTCAATTTTTCGGCTAATATGTATTGAGAGCCTGTTACGTTCTGGAAAGTGTTTTAGGCACTGGGGCTATATCAGTGAGAAGAACGGAAACCCCTGTCCTCACAGTGCTTACATTCTGGTGAAGAAAACAGGCAGGTGAGTAAATTACATAGGATACAAGAGGGTGAGAAGGGCTGCAAGGTGAGCAGACTCTAGGGACCTGCATTACAGCCTGGTGCCTGTAGTGAACAATACCGTGCCATGCGCTTAGCTTGTAAAGAGGGTGGATCCAGTGCTAAGATGCTAAGTGCTCTTAACACACACATGCACGCATGCACACACACGGCAAGTGGACACAAAAATCTTTTGGAGATGGGCAGCCCCAGTGGCTCAGCGGTTGAGCATCTGCCTTCAGCCCAGGGCATGACCCTGGAGTCCCAGGATCGAGTCCTGCATCGGGCTCCCTGAATGGAGCCTACTTCTCCCCCTGCCTGTGTCTCTGCCTCTCTTTCTCTGTGCCTCTCATGAATAAATAAATAAAATCTTAAAAAAAAAAGAAATCCTTTGGAGATATGTTTATTACCTTGATTGTGGGATGGTATCATGGGTGTATGCATATGTCCAAACTCGCCAAAATGTTTACATTGAATATGTGCCATTTTTTTTGGTGCATTAAATAATACCTCAAAAAAAGCTGACAAGAAGAAAAAGATGTGCTAAGGACAAAAATAAAGTTGGGAACATATGGGAGGAAAGTGGCAATTTCTTTTCTTTCTTTTTTAAAGATTTTATTTATTTATATGAAAGGGAGAGAGAGTGAGCCAACGAGCACAGGAGCGAGGGGAGGGGCAGAGGGAGAAGCAGACTCTTCCCGCTGAGCAGGGAGGCCAATGTGGGGCTTGATCCCAGGACCCCAGGATCATGACCTGAGCTGAAGGCAGATGCTTAACCGACCGAGCCACCCAGTCGCCCCAAGAAAGTGGCAATTTTAGATGGGCTGGCCAGGAAAGGCTTCTCTGAAAAAGTGGTATTTGAACAAAGACCTGAAGTTAGTGAGGTAGTGAGCCATGCGGATTGTATGACAGACGTTAATATACATCGTTTGCAATTATTTAAACCCTGAATAAAAGTTCTAGATGCCAAACTTATTCAATGAGATCAGCATTACCTTGATTCCAAAACCAAAGACTGCACTAAAAAGGAGCATTAAAGGCCAATATTCCTGATGAATGTGGATACAGAAATTCTCGACAAGACACTAGCTAATTGAATCCAATAGTACTGTTAAAGGGATTATTCACCATGATCAGGAATTCATTCCTGGGGATCCCTGGGTGGCTCAGTGGTTTAGCGCCTGCCTTCAGCCCAGGGCGTGATCCTGGAGACCTGGGATCAAGTCCTGTGTCTGGCTCCCTGCATGGAGCCTGCTTCTCCCTCTGCCTGTGTCTCTGCCTTTCTCTCTCTTTCTCTGTGTCTCTCATGAATAAATAAATAAAATCTTAAAAAAAAAAAAGGAATTCATTCCTGGGCTGCAGGGGTGGTTCAACATCCGCAAATCAATCAATGTGATGCACCACATTAATAAAAGGAAGGACAAGAACCATCTGAGCCTCTCAATATAGATGCAGAAAAAAACCTTTGACAAAATACAGCATCCTTTCCTGATAAAAACCTTCAGGAAAGTAGGGATAGATGGAACATACCTCAACATCATAAAGGCCATATATGAAAGACCCACAGCTAACATCATCTTCAATGGGGAAAAACTGAGAGCTTTTCCCCTAAGGTCAGGAACACGCCAGGGATGTCCACTCACTACTGTTGTTCCGCACGGCCCTGTAAGTCCTGGCCTCAGCAGTCGGACAACACGAAGAAATAAAAGGCATCCAAATGGGCAACGACGAAGTCAAACATTCACTATTTGCAGACAACATGATTCTCTATATAGAAAACCCGGAGGATGCCACCAAACGTTGCTAGAACTGATACGTGAACTCATCAAAGTCACAGCACATAAAGTCAACATACAGAAAGAGAAAGCAAGGAATTGACCTCATTTACAATTGCACCAAAACCCATAAGATACCTGGGAATAAACCTAATCAAAGAGGTAAAAGATCTGTACACTGAAAACTATAGAACACTCATGAAAAAAATGGAAGACACAAAGAAATGGAAAAACATTCCGTGCTCATGGATCGAGAGAACAAATATCGTTAAGATGTCTCTACCTACCCCGAAACAATCTATACACTTAATGCAATCCCTGTAAAAATGCCACCAGCCTTTTCCACAGAGCTAGAACACATGCTCCTAAAATTTGTATGGAAACTAGAAAAGACCCTGATTAGCCAAAAATGTTGTTGAAAAAGAATAGCAAAGCAGGAGGCATCGCAATTCCAGACCTCAAACTCTATTACAAAACTGGAGTCATCAGGACGGTGTGGTCCTGGCACAAAAACAGACACACAGAGCAGTTGGACAGAACGGAGAACCCAGAAATGGGCCCCGAACTCTAAGGTCTACTAATCGCCAACAAAGTCTGAAAGAACATCCAGTGGGAAAAAGACAGTCTCTTCAACAAATGGTGTTGGGAAAACTGGACAACCACACGCAGAAACTGGACCAGGTTCTCACACCATATACAAAAAATAAAAAAAAAAAAAATTCAAAATAGATGAAAGATCTCAATGTAAGAAAGGAAAGCGTCAGAACCCTAGAGGAGAACACAGGCAGCAACCTCCTTGACCTCAGCCTCAGCAACTTCTTACTAGACGCGTCTCCCGAGGCAAGGAAAACAAGAGCAAAAATGAACTATTGGGGCGTCGTCAAGAAAAAGAAGCTTCTGCATGGGGAAGGAGACAGTCAACAAAGCTAAAAGGCAACCTACGAAATGAGAGAAGATATTTGCAGATGACATCAGAGGATCTAAAATCTATAAGGAACTAATGGGTAAAGAAGACGTGTGATATACGATGGAATATTCCGCAGCCGTTAGAAAGGACGGGTGCCCACCACTGGCTTTGACGTGGATGGAACTGGAGGGGATTAGCTGAGTGAAGGGAGTCAGTCGGAGAAGGACAATCATCATATGGTTTCACTCATACGGGGAATAGAAGAAATAGAGGGATGATAGGGGAAAGGAGGGAAAATGAGTGGGAAAAATTAGAGAGGGAGACAAGCCACGAGCGACACCTAACTCTGAAAAACAAAGGGTTGTGGAAGGGGAGGTGGGCGGGGGAACGGGGTGACTGGGGGACCGGCACTGAGGGGGGCGCTGGACCGGATGAGCATTGGGTGTTATTCTGTATGTTGGTAAATTGAATTTAAATTAAAAAATGTAGGAAAACAACAAAACAAAACAAAATCGATGAAGAATTTATCAAACTCAACACACATAATAATCCAGTTAAGAAATGGGCAGAAGACGTGAATAGACCCTTTTCCAGAGAAGAGATCCAGATGGCTACGGGCACACGAAGGGATGCTCAGCATCTCTCATCACCAGGGACCTACGGCCCAAAACCACGAGGAGGTGGCCCCGTGTGCTTGTCGGGAAGCCTGAGATGAGCGACTCGGGGAACAGCAGGTGGCGGCGGGGGCCTGGAGGGGAGGGGCTGTCGCTGGGAACGCAGGCTCGCGTGGCCACTCTGGAAAGCAGTCGGGAGTTTCCTCTAAAAAGTCAGAAATAGAGCTACCGTGAGACCTACCAAGTGTACCATTAGGTGTTTACGCAAAGGACACAGAAGTGCTGATTGCAAGGGGCACGCGCACCCGCGCCTGTCGCAGGGCTGTCGGCAGCCGCCAGGTCACGGGAGAAGCCCGAAGTCCCTGGAGCGATGATGCCCGGACGGAGACGGGCTGTGCGTGTGCGTGTGCGGGGGAACAGTGCTCGGCCGCCCCGAGGAAAGAGATCTTGCCGTTTGCAACAATGTGGGTGGGACTAGAGGGTATGATGCCAAGTGAAATAAGTCAAAGCAAGGCAAACAGCGTGGGATTTCACTCGTATGTGGAATTTAAGAAACAGAATAGGAGAACATAGGAGGAGGGAAGGAAACATCAAATAAGATAAAGACGGAGAGGGAGACAAACCATAGGGTCGCTGAAGGGGAGGTGGGTGAGGGGACGGGCTGAGTGGGTGACGGGCACCAAGAGGGGCGCTCGGGATGAGCACCGGGTGTCGGATGTGGGTGACGGATCATTGGATTCTGATCCCAAAACCAGTGCTGCGCTGTATGTTAAATTACTTTAAATTGAAAAAAATTATATATGGGGCCCCTGGGTGGCTCAATGGTTGAGCATCTGCCTTGGGCTCAGGGCGTGACCCCGGGGTCCTGGGATCGAGTCCCGCATCGGGCTCCCCGCAGGCAGGGAGCCTGCTTCTCCCTCTGCCTGTGTCTCTGCTTCTCTCTCTCATAAATAAACAAAATCTTTTTTTTTAAATAAACAAATCTTAAAAAAAATCATATATCTCGGCGTGCCTGGCTGGCTCAGTCAGTGGACCTTGCGACTCTTGGTATCGGAGTCGTGAGTTTGAGCCCCACGTTGGGTGCAGAGCCTACTTAAAAAAAATAAAATCAATTAAAATAAAAAAAATGTCTAGATGCTAGCCTCAAGATGTGTGAAGGGGTAATTGGTTAAAAAAGTTTTTTTTTTTTTTAGAACAAACTATCAGAAAGAGAAATTAAGAAAACAATGCTGTTTACGATAGCATCAGAAAGGACAAAAATTAAAAAAAATAAAAAAAACAAACAAAAAAACAAAACAAAAAAGAAGGAACAAAAATAACAAAAATACTCAGGAATACATGTACAAAAAAAAAAAAAAAAAGGAACACATGTACCGAAGGTGGTGAAAGGTTTGTGCCGTGAAAGCTCTAGGACACGCGTGTCAACGTGGCAGATGTTATTCAGCCACAAGGAAAAGGGAAATCCTGCCTTTTGCGTCCGCGTGGGTGGAGCCTGAGGGCCTCACGCTAAGGGAGAGAAGTCGGAGAAAGACAAGGACTGTAGGATTCCGCTTCGGTGGGATCCGGAAACCTCCGGCTTGTAGGAACAGAGCGGGGATGGGGGTTGCCAGAGCCTGGGAGGCGGGGCAATGAGGCCCGGGGTCACAGACTCTGAGCTTCTGGTTATAGGATGAAGCCGGGAGCTGACGGGAGGATGGGTTTGGGGTTGGGAGCGTGTGTTAGCTGCCCAGGGTTTCCCGCCGTGAGGCCGAATGGACGATTCTGAATCGTGCTGCCCCCTTCTAGGGCCTGCTGGCCACCCTCGGTCCTGAGCCCACTGTCTCGTGGCCGTCGCCTCTCGGGCGATCGGGGTCCAAGCTCCTCTCATAGAAGGACGATGGCCACATTGGACGAGGGGCCCCGCACCGCCCGGTAGGACTTCGCTCCTTACAGCTGCAAGGACCCGATTTCCAATAAGGTCACCTCCCGAGGTGCCAGGGGTTCGGGCTTCCACAGAATCATTTTTGGGGACACAGAAAGAGGGTGGCAGTCTACGGGGGTGGGGAGTGGCTGACCCAGTGGTGATTAGAATCGGCACTTGGGGGGCCTCCGACTGGAGGGTGTGCGGTCGTGGAGGGGTCACGGAGAAGGGACATGCCTTCCTTTTTTCATTTAAAACTGGGTCTAGGGACTCCCTGTAGGGCTCAGAGGTTTGGCACCTGCCTTTGGCCCATGGTGTGACCCTGGAGACCTGGGATCGAGTCCCGCATCGGGCTCCCTGCATGGAGCCTGCTTCTCCCTCTGCCTGGGTCTCTGCCTCTCTCTGTGTCTCTCATGAATAAATAAATAAAAAATCTTAAAAAAATAATAAAACCGGGTCCAGGTCGGATGCGCTCGCCTCCAGGGCCGCGGGAGGGGTGTCGGGCAGGGTGGGGAAGGGCCATGAGGGGCTGGGCTGCGGGATCTGGGGTGCCAACTCGGGCAGAGGCCCGGGGGCAGGTGGCCGGGCTCCTCCGCAGCTCGCGGGGTGCAGCGCGTGACGGGCGGTCCTGGCTCGGGGGAGGGAAGCAGGGGTGCAGGAGGAGCCCGTGCATCCCTGTCCCGGGTCCAGCTGGCCTCTCTAGGCGGCTCCTTATGTTCCTGACCCGACCCTACGGGCGTGGCCGTGGCCGTGGCGGTGGAGAAGGTGTGAGTGGAGGGCAAGGGGGCACCAGAATGTGGCTTTAATAGGGTGACTCAGGCTTTGACCGTCTTCCCAAGGACAAATCCTGCTGCTTTGGAGACTGGTTTGATTTCTGGAAACACCCGAATGTCACTGGGCGCCGCAGTGAGGGGTTGGACTGGGGAAGAGGCCCAGCGCGTGTGGCCGTGGCTCTGCGTGGGCTAAAGGGCTCGCCGCCCGGCCTCTGGGCTTTGGGGAGGGCTCCGCTCTCCGTCTCCCCGGGGCCCACCCCACAGAGCACAGACACAGGCGAGTGGGATGCTTTAGTTTAATCACCTGGGGCTGCGGCGCAGCTGAGGCCTGGAGTCCTGGGACCCCTCCTCTTCGGCGTCTCAGACTCCATCTAATTGAATTGTGGAACAAGCTTTTTCAGATTTCGTCCAAATTCGGCTCCACCTAGGAGGATGCAGAGGTTGGGATGCGGCCCAGGGGCCCCCCGGCCCCGGCTCCACCCTGTGCATCGCCCTCAGCCCTGTCTTCTGCTTTCCAACCTCACGCGGCCCCCGGGACCCCCCTTCCCCACCTGGGCAGGATCTCAGGCTGCAGCTCAGACCCCAGGTGCAACCTGGCATCATGCAACCGCATGGCTCGAGTGTGGATGAGAAACTGGAGACTTTTGAAAGAGGGAAGTTTCCGGGGGGGGGGGGGGCGGCTGCAGGGGCCCCGATGCCGGGTGCCGGGTGCTCCTGTTCCCACAAGGCTTTGCCCTGGGATGCACTCACGGTCATAAAGATTTTTCCTGAATTGACGTCCCTTATCCAGCCTTTTTTCTGCTCCTTCTAGGCCATGTCCCGCGAGCGTGAGACCTCTGCTTACCAGGGATTCTAATTGGGGAGCAGAAGAATGACTTTAGCAGAAAACTCCCGCTTTCCCCTCCCGCCCCTCACGAGACGTGGTCGCTCTTCCCCGCGGGGAAGGGGGGGCCGGGGGAGAAACCACGCAGGCTGCAAGCCACCCCGCAGAGCTCCGGGTCGGGGTGCACGTGCGCCCCCCGCTGTGCTTGTCCCCAGGCTCGTCTCCATGGGCCAAGCGCCAGCGGCCCCCCGACACCCCTCTGGGCTGTCGCCTGCCCTCAGACGGAGAAGCTCACTCAGTGGGCTCTGGTCCTCTCCATGCGGGGTAGAGCCCTCGGGCTCCTGGGCCGCCTTTTGGGGCGCAGCGGGGTCCGCGGCGGGTGTCGAGCCTCCGGGGTCGGCTGCAGACAGTGCAATTTGTTGATTTTAGCAAAGTCAGAGCGTGTCCTAGCTTGGAAGGAGCGGCAGGGCCCCGGGACACCGACGATGCACCGATGCACCGGCCCCGGGTCCGGTAAGGTCTCTACCCTCGAGGCCTTGCTGGGGCTGAGTGCCCCCGCCTCCAACCCCTGCAGGGAGCCCCTAACCCTCAGCAGGACGGTCCCAGGAGGTGCGGCCTGCACGGGAAGAGGTCACGGGGGTGGGGGTGGGGGTGGGGGGAGCTCTCACGGTGGGGCCGGTGCCCCCGTGAACGCCTCCAGGGCTCCTCCTGCCTGTGAGGGCGACGATGATGAGCTAGCAGTGTGCACCCTGCCGGGGCCCTTCCCTCGCCTCCGGCCTCCACCCCATCCCGGGTGCTGGCCTCTCCCCTTGAAGGCAGAGCCCGAAGGGAGGGAAGGACTCACCGGCCACAGCCCCTGGGGCAGGATCTGAGGAGTCACCTTCTGCAGTGGGAGAAAGAGGCGGCCGTGAGGACTGAACCTGACCCACGCGAGCCCATCCCGCCTCCCGCGCCTTATCCTTGGCCCTTGGGAGAGTTTGTGGGCTCAAGGAGACACGCTTCCCTCCTGGTCCTACTCGCCCATCGGCGGATCCACAGGGGCGGTCTTTCTGGTGTTTGACCCGTCCTACGTCCTACGGCTGTTGGAAGCCGGTTCTCCCCATTGCCTCTGGCCTGTGAGGATGGCCTGAGATCCCCGCGGGGAACCGGCAGTGCTTGGAGGCACTCAGGGCCCCCCTGGCAGACGGGACAGCGCAGGGGCCGTGGGTCATGCCTGAATGGTTTCTGGGCTCGGACCCAAGCCCTCATTCTCTTTATCCTTTCAGCACGATGTTCATGCCAAGCTCTCTGCTAAGTGGAGGGGGGTTCAGTGCCCAGGACGTGGGAAGACCCCGCCCTGACCCAGCTCCCACTCCAGGACATAGTCACGGGGTCACAGCGTGATGGTGCCGGAAGGGCAAGCACAGAGGGGTGTGATAAGGGGTCTAAGTTTTCCTACATTTGCATGGAAGGCTTTTCTTGAGGAATTGCCATCTACACTGACATGTGACGGATGAGACAGCATCGGGCCGGGGACACTCGGGGTTGGCTGCGGGGAGGGGACAGGGAGGGGAAAGGACTCCAGGCAGAGGCAAGAGCAAGAAGGAAGGTCCCCGGGTTCGAGGAGCAGCAGGGCCGTCCCGGCCTGAATAGTGCTTTTTGGACTCTTCTCCGAAAGAGGCATCCTGAGACCCAAGGCCACGGGCAAGAAGGAAGGTCCCCGGGTTCGAGGAGCAGCAGGGCCGTCCCGGCCTGAATAGTGCTTTTTGGACTCTTCTCCGAAAGAGGCATCCTGAGACCCAAGGCCACGGGCACGCGGAGTATGGGCTGGATTTCGGCCCCCGCTGCTTCCTGCCTGGTGCTCTTGTGCAAGGGGACAACCCGCCCAGCTGTGTGCGTGGCCCGGAAGCCCCACAGGAAGGCCAGGTGGCCGGAGCACAGTGGCAAAGGACGGCGCGTGAAGAGATGAACCGGGAGACCAGGCACAGCCGGGGGGCTCCTGGGTCCCCACCCGGGGAGTAAAGGGCCTGCGGGTAGAAAGCTGGCGGCAGGGGTCAGTCCCTGGCAGGGGCAGGAGGAGCCAGCACCCCGCTGGGAGAATCAGAGAGGAACGAAGCCTGGAGGTAAGCCCCGGGGTGTCGGGGCTCCGGGGTGCTGCAGGGGGACGGCCGTACTCACCGGCAGAGACCAGGGCCCCCGCCAGAGCCGCCAGCCAGAGGAGAGCCGAGAATCTCATGCTGTGGGACGACGCGGGAGCTGCACCCACAGAATCCTCAGAGGGTCCGAGAATGCCCGTGATGGGGCTGCCGGGCCCTTTTAAGGATCCCAAGGGCCAATGGGAACCCAGTTGGGAGGCGTGTGACTTCCGTGTCCTCCTCCTCCCCTTCTTCCCCAAACTGTCACGCGCTGAGCCAACACGGGCTAGGTGGGGCCGGTGGCCACCTGGCATCCGTGCCGGGAGGTCCTTCCGCTGCCGACTTCCAGCCGTCCTTTTCCTCCTTCCTTTCTTCTTCGTCCCACTTGCCCTACGGGTCCCGTCTCTGAGGTCTCAGGGACCCGGTGCAGAGCCAGTTTTCTTCTGGGGGAAATTCTGGAATGCGTCTGTCGGGGGTTTCGGGAGGACCGGCAGCTTCCCAGGAGGAGGTTGGGTGGGTCTGGGAGGTCACGTTGTCTACGTCTTGCCTTGATGCGCACAGGACTCAGTGGGGGCCTTGAGGGTTTCCCCAACACCTCCTTCCCCAGGAGGCCACACTATTTGGGGACTGAGTCCATGGCTCCTTCCTCCTCTTGAGGGGACAGCTTTGGGGGCACAAGTGACTTCTTTAGACTTGTCCCCTGCTCTCGGAGCCATTATCTACCTGCCAGGGGGAGCTCCCCAAACTCCACGTGGGTCCCGTCAACCTCCATCTTCAGGCCCTACTGATGGGAGCCCACATTTCTGACGGGATCTTGTGATTCCAGGACCATGGTGGTTCCCCCAATTTGGAACTTGGTTCTCCCTTCAAGTGGGGAGCTGACCCATGGTGTGAACAGTCCAGAAAAGCAGACAATTCTCTTTGGCTTGGGATTTCTTCCTTCCTTGAGCTGGGATTCGAGAGGCCGGGGTTTCAAGTTCTGGCTTTGTCATTAGACATAGGGCAGTACGTGGTCCTGCCCTGAAGGACTTTAGGGTTTTCCTTTGCCATCCAGGAGTTACAGCTCCTAGGTGGAGGACTGGCGATGGAGATTGGGTAAGATAATGCACAGCTAAGCATTTCTTGAGACGATACGTTTCTAGGCAGATGTGTGGGATACTCGTAGTTTGCAGAGGGCTCCTCTTTCTGGGTGGGTTTGGCTCAGGCTGGTGCTAAGTGCTAAGTAGAATGAGGTCAAGTAGGAACAGGAGCCCATTGAGGCGCCGGTGGGTGGAGAATTGGGTCCCGGATACCAGTCTGTGGTTCTACATTTGCTCGGTGTTGGCTTTCCCTAGGCCCCGAGTGGTCCTGCAGGCTTTTCCGCCTCAAGGCTGCTCTGGAGGTTGGTGTGGAAAGGGGGTATCAGGAGGTTTATAACACGAGGGCGTGTAGGTGCCGGGGTTCAGGGCATTAGTCTCCTCTTGAGATAAAGGAAGAGAAAGCTGATAGGGTGGGACACCACAGGCATGAGGAGCGGGTCCTTTCGGGCCCTCCTTAGCTCTGCTTCATCCATCCTTGACTTCCAGGTAAGACGACAGTCACTTCGGGCAGCTGGTCGACTCCCAACGTGGTGGGTGGGAACCGGTTAATGTAACTGGTCGCCCACTACCCCCCTGTGTAATTTGATCGTTACGATTTATGTGGCATCTGATGGTGGCCAGTAGGTGAAGAAGAGGGGTGCATTGAATCACCCCAGGGATAGGACTTAGCATTGACCTGGGGGGGGGGGTGGCGGCCCGAGCGTGATGGGGAGACCCTGAGGGTCAGCAGAGAGTTTTGACTGTATCAGTGCCCTGGGATGTGTCCGTGTATACACGATAGTAGGACAGGCTCGGACTCTAGAGCCCAGTTTCCACGAGCACATCGGAAAAACCCAGCAGGAGCAAACTGATTATTTACACAAGTCTTTTCCAAGAGGAAATGAGAGCTTTGGCATCGACACCAGAGCTGTCACGGAGCAGGGTCTTTTCAAATGTCACCGCTCCGCCCTTTTCCTCTTCTAATCCTCCGCGTGGCCTCCTGAGTTAACGAAGCAGGTATTGACATAAGCGGGCGTGAGACGGAAGGTGCGGACATCTGTTCTATAGGAGAATGTCAGTATTTTCTAACGGGGGCCCAGAGGAAATGTGACCCCGGGTTTTACGGCCTAGCAGAGAATTGGGTATGGAGAGTAAAGAAAAGGGGCGCAGCTCATGTCCGTGGGTGAAAAGCTACCTTCTGTGATGATGTCTCATCTTCTAGGGCAGCTGACGTCCACGCTGACTCTGTCGCCAATGGCTCTTTTCTCGTGTCCTGCTTGTCTACGCAAGGCAGGCAACAGTGCAAGGACAAGCGACGCGTCCCCGACCTCAGGGGTAGGAGCGGAGCCGGAGCGCTCGGCTGCCCCCCTCGAGCTGACCCTGCCAGGCATCCAACCTCTCCCAGGGAGAAGGGGATCTGGATTTCCATGTGAAATCGCCTCGCTTATTTATTTCTCCTCCTCCTCCTCCTCCGTCTTTACATTTCATGTGGTATTTTTACTTTCTGTTTTGACATGACTTCAGACTTACAGGGAATTTGCAAAAAATAGTGCGGAGTCTTTGCAGACTCTCCGTAGGCGCCCCGGGAGCTGGAGGCCTCAGGTGTTTGCGTCTGGCCGCGCTCGTCCTGTCACTCCCGTGTCCCTTTGTCTGTGTTTTCCTGAGCTTTTGGAGCGTTTTGCCGGGCGTCCAGCCCTGGACTATTTCCATGACAGCAGATCCCGGTCCTCGTGGGTTAGTCTTGTCGTTGGGAACAGCAGTTAAGTCACTCGCCAGGATCCGGCGGCGTTTTCTTCTTCTGCAAACAGTGCTTCCTTCCAAGCCTCCCTTTCCCACGTTGTAGGGACCTATTGAGCCGATTCGACGTGTTGTGTTTCAGTGTCTTTCGGTTGCCAAGAGTCCTTCCAGTTCAAGACTTTCCCTCCTGCTCTTTCCCCAGCAGATGCTTAGCTGGAGCGACGCGAGAGGGGAAGGCGGCGGCCCTGAGTCTCAGGAGCTGGGGCAGGGCGGGCCGAGGTCTTCTGAGGGAACTGGTCGACCTTAGCGCAGGGCAGGGTCCTCAGCCTCCGGCGCAGCCTCCGTTCCTCTGCTCCTCTGCTCCTCTAGGGACTTCTGCGGATGCAGGGGGTGACGGTCCCCAAGGGGATGGTGTTCAGCCTCCCCTGGCTCCTGCTGTGGCCGTGGGACCCGTCAACAAGCGGCGTTCCCGGGGGCCCTGCCGGGGGCCACGGCCCAGCTCCCTCCCAGGGGCTGCCCCCTGCCTCCTGGCCTGGGACCCTCCAGGAGACTCTTGGGCCTCGACCGCTGCTCCAAGTGCATCCACGAGCGCACCGGGACGTTCCCAGTTCTCTTCCCTGCCCTCCCAAGGCTCCGGAGGCTGAGGCGGGAGTGTCCTCTTGCATCTCCTCCAGGGCCTCCCAGGGGAAACCTCCTGCCCCGACAAGTCTCAGGTGAGAAGCAGGCACTTCTGTTGTTGACGCTGCCCGACGGCAGAAGCTGCCACAGGGACACGACTGTCATCTGATCGTCTTCCCGCGAGACGTTTCCCAACCCTTGCGGGTAAGGGCGGCCACGACACTGAGTTCTTGCCGACGACCCGTATCGTTTGCTAGTGTCGCCCAGACAAACCTGCAAGCAATCAGTCGCACGCTCCTTCTAGTTTTCTGCAGTTGGAATGATGGAGATGACAGCATGGCCTTGATGGCAGGTCTTGAAGTTGGCAGGACGGTTGCCAGCCTGAGTCCCTAAATGACGACACGGAAAAGACTGACCACTGCCCTCTTCCCTCAAATCTGATAACGTAATCGAACACAAATAAAAAATAAATTTATATATATATAAAAATCTGATACGTGAGAAAGATGCAAACTTATGTGTTTGAGACTTTATGCTTTGGGTCGTTGTTTATAGTACTGTAGCCTCCCGCTCTCCCTGGGGACACAGGCTGTCCCCCGAGCTGTCCTTCTGTGCTCCAGCCCGGGCAGCTCCAGGTCAGTTTGGAGCAAGCACCCATCCAGAGAAGGTCCCCTTAGACTAGAACCTCCGGTCTATGAGTGATTCTTTTTTTTTTTTTTAAATTTTTTTTTAACTTTTTTTATTTATTTATGATAGTCACAGAGAGAGAGAGGGGGGCAGAGACACAGGCAGAGGGAGAAGCAGGCTCCATGCCCCGGGAGCCCGACGTGGGATTCGATCCCGGGGCTCCAGGATCACGCCCTGGGCCAAAGGCAGGCGCCAAACCGCTGCGCCACCCAGGGATCCCTATGAGTGATTCCTATAGCTCCTTACTTGACTTGGAGGATGGTGAGAGCATCTCCCCCCCCTTCAAGGGGGCATTCGAGAAAAATCCCTTTGGTAGGCGCACTGAATTCCCCACAGAGCCAGTGACCTCGATGACTCGATTTTTCTCCTACTCCACGTGAGAGAATGCTAGTCCTGGGGCTGGTTGGGGTTGGGTGGCTTTTCCAACTCTTGGTAAGTCCGAAGGGTGGGGAACAGGGGGGTGTAATGCTCCAGGTGTCAGAAGTCCCCCATGGAATGTAGGGGCAAGTGGCCTGCGGGTTCCAGCAGGGCACCCTAGTGCCAACTCCAGGGCTGTGGACAGAGTCTTACTCAACCTTCTGGCCTGTGGTACAATGTCAGTGGGCAGGGAAAATGGGGAATACGACGGCAACCAGCTTGGAAACTGAGGCTCAGCCCCTGCGGACAAGGGTGAGGGGGTGGGTGTGAGTCAAAGAACTTTCTGGGAGCTCTCTGCGGAAGGTGCAGTCTGGAAGCTGAGCCACCCAGGCGTCCCGATGGTTTTGTTTTTTTTTTAAATTAAATTAAATTAAATTAAATTAAATTAAATTAAATTAAATTAAATTAAATTAAATTTTATTTTTTTGATGGTTTTGTTTTTAAATTAAATTAATTTTTTTTTTTTAAGGTTTTAATGCTACTGTGCTAAAGCCTGGTGCTTCTGGGCATCATTTTGCAGTTTCCCATTATAGTTTTGGCCCCAAGTTAGTTTCATCTTTATTTATTTATTTATTTTTTAATTTTTGTTTATTTATGATAGTCACAGAGAGAGAGAGAGAGAGGCAGAGACACAGGCAGAGGGAGAAAGAAGCAGGCTCCATGCACCGGGAGCCCGACGTGGGATTTGATCCCAGGTCTTCAGGATCACGCTCTGGGCCAAAGGCAGGCGCCAAACCGCTGCACCACCCAGGGATCCCAGTTTCATCTTTAATATCATGGATGTCATCGTATAGGATCGCTACAGGAAAATGAGAAAAGGAGGTTGAAAGACAGGAGGAGAGAGAGTTGAAGCTGGAGAGGGAAGAGTGAGAGGGAAGGGAATGTGAGTGCTGCCTCGGCCCGGCTCCACCCTGTCCATCCCCCTCAACCTGCCTTCTGCTTTCCAGCCTCACCCAACCCCTGGAGGGCCTTGCACGGAAGCTGGGACAGAGGCTGAGATTCGCCAGAGGCTGAAGGAGCTCCTCTTTCCCACCTGGGCAGGCTTTGCAGTGGGAGGGCTGGGGCTGAGACCCGGGCGATCTGGCATCGGGCAACCGTGGTAGTTGGAATATAGAGGAGAAATCAGAGGTATTTGAAGACGCGGCAGGAGGGAAGGCCAGTGGGGAGGGGCAGTGCGGGTCCCAGGTCTTCCGTGTGGGGTTGACCTAGGGAAGTGGCCTTGGGGGAGGGGTGGGCATGTTTCTGCTGAGGCCGATGCCCCACTCACCTCGGGACACACTCACCTTCATCCTTGATTTTTAGAGCTTGAATTGTAGGTAATGTTGGCTTTGTGAGTCCCTTAATAACATCTTCTGCTCCATTTTGGCCATTTTCTGGAACGTATGCTGATTGAGGACAGAAGGGTTGTCCACCCATCATCTATCTATCATCTATCTTTTATAATATTTATCTATTTATTAAAGGGTGGGCAGAGGGAGACAATCCCAAGCAGACTTCATGCTAAACGTGGAGCGTGACCCAGGGCTTGACCTCAAGCCCTTGAGCTCACAACTGGAGCTAAAACTAAGAGTCAGATGTGCAACTGGCTGAGCCACCCAGGCACCTCAAGGTTGTTTTATTTGTAAGAGAACCTCCAGCCCCCTCCCCAGGCACCACGGAGACCCCTAAAGTGAAGTGGCTTTGCTGAGGGGACCAACTGCTCTCTCACGGGAAGGTTGGGAGGCCTTGGGATACGCACAGCAAATTTTACTGTGCACCAACCCTCCCGCTCCCTGCCCGAGGTTGGATCTAGAACATCCTTGATAGCTTTGATGTCTTTTTTTGCCCTAACCCTGGGGCTTCTGCATTGGTCATGTTGGCTGCTTCAAGAGGTGAGAGGGTGCAAGGGACAAGAGCTCCCTCCTCACCCCTAGTCATGGTGCTTACCCTCTCCAGGCCTTGCTTTAGGGGACACTCACTCTTTCCTACGCCTTTTGAGTTTTAGCATCTCCCAGGTCTTTCCCTGGTGCCTCAGAGATGATTCCTTCTTTTTAGGGACTTTTCTTGAGTGGATGATAATTGAGGGTGAAGAAAAGACAAGAGAGAATGCCTGCCCCTGTCCGGCACCCCCCACCCTCCGTTTTTCATCCCCTAAACCAATCTCCTAGTGTGGCGAGGTTTTGTTCAGGGGACTAGCTTCTCCCTCGTGGGAATGTGAGTGGGGCACGGCAGAAACCGTGAAGCAGAGCAAGGTCCTCTGAGAGGCTAGAGTGTGAGCTCAGGTGTGGGAGGGATGGAGCTCAGCCCGAAAGGGGACGCTTGCCTCGCAGAGAGGCGGGACGCGGAGAAACTCTTAGGCTCTGGCCAGAGCAGGGGCAGGAGGCAGGCTTTGGAGAGCCCCTGGGGCTGGAAGCACGCTAGGCCTGGACGGGTGAGGGGTTAGACAGGTATCCAGAAGGGACGTTGGGAGCAGGAAGTCATTGATTTTGCCTGATGTGAAGGATGCAAGAAGTGGGGTCCCGGGAAGGTAGATCTGAGAGGTAGGCTTGATCCAGATCACGGGCGCCCTGAGCGTCAGGCCAGGAAGTGGAGCCATGTGGTGGGATATGGGGAGCCACAGGGAAGCTTTTGAATGGAGTGTTGGGGAGGGTAGGGACGTGATGGAAACCTTTGACGAAAAATGAGCGGGAAATATCAGAAAGGGAGACAGACCATGAGAGACTCCTAACTCTGGGGAACGAACTAGAGGGGGTGGAAGGGGAGGAGGGCGGGGGGATGGGGTGACTGTGTGACGGGCACTGAGGGGGGCACTTGGCGGGATGAGCACTGGTGTTATTCTATATGTTGGCAAATTGGACACCAATAGAAAATAAATTTATTAAAAAAAAAAGAAACCTTTGACGAACCCTTCCCCTCCATGCTTCTTCCTTCTGCTATTCCAGACAAACTTTCCTATCTTTCCAGGTCACCCAGTTCCATTCCAGATGGGGATTCCCTTTTCTCTCCTAGGCTCTATCTTGCTCCTGCACATGATTTTTTTTTTTTTTCCAGGAAGTCTCTTTTGCCCCTGCCTCCTGGAGGTGGGTATCCCAACCCTCCTTGCCCTGGATCCCTCTTCTACTTCCTCCTTCCCTTCTTTCATGCTCCATCATTAAGCCTCCCACCCAGGGCTGGGGCAGGGAGGGGAGGTGGGGCTCATGGTTCCCTGATCCCGGGGCAGAGGCAGCCCCTGGGGCATCGGCAAAGGAGGAAAGGGTGGCCACGTCAGGTAGGGTGCAGTGGGTGAGCCAAATCCAACTGGGGCCGCCTGAAGCTCCTAGAGCTCTGTCACAAGAGCGTGTGGGTGTGGACAGACGGGAGAGAAATGTCTGCTACACGGGACCCGCCATGAAGGCCTTGCAATATCTACGCCAGAGCCCCCTCTCCGTTAGCCAACCCACAGACCTGCGCTACTCCTAACATCCCTATGTGAAAGGAATCATTCTCTGGCTTTCCTCCATGTCTTGTTCGATGCCTAAGTTTCTTTTTTTTTAATTTTTTAAAAATTTATTTATGATAGTCACAGAGAGAGAGAGAGAGAGAGAGAGAGAGAAGCAGAGACACAGGCAGAGGGAGAAGCAGGCTCCATGCACCGGGAGCCCGACGTGGGATTCGATCCCGGGTCTCCAGGAACGCACCCTGGGCCAAAGGCAGGCACCAAACCGCTGTGCCACCCGGGGATCCCGATGCCTAAGTTTCATACCTAAGATGGAAGGGGCGTGACCTGGCTTTAGCCATGGGACAGGATGGGTGCTGACCATTGCGTGCTGTGAGGCCCCCAGCCCTCCATCCTTTCATTCTTTCCGCAATATAAACGGGGCACCTATAAGCACCAGATACGGTGTCAGAGGTTGAGCATACAGCTTCGAGGAAGATTTTGCTTGGGGAAGCTGGCAGTCTGCGGGGGAATTTGGAGGAATTAACATAATTCCATGAACAATGATTTAATTGCATTGTGATGGTGGTGGGAAGGGGCAGGTGGACAGGAGGCAGTGGGAGGGATGATTGGGACCGAACCGTTCTGGGGCCTCAGTGAGGCTGCTCTGAGGAAATCAACCCATTACGGTGGAGGGTGGAGACGTAAAGGGTCAATCATTGGAAGACCAGGCAGGAGGGGCCTGACACGGGGGTGGGTAAAAGAATGAGGTGGGGAAGGGCAGGGAGATGTGCAAGAGTCCAGGCAGGTGGGAAATGTTGGCTTATGGGAGGAGAAGAAGGATGCCACAGTGGCCGGCGCAGCGTGGGCAAACCAGACCAGGCTGTAGGGACAGGCGGGTGCCAGAGGGCACCCGGCCTCCCTCGATCCGAGGGCTCCTGCGTGGAGAACTTGGTGAGAGGCAGGAGCGGGTCTCAGGACACACCTGGGAGAACTGCCTCTGTTGAGGAGGGAAGGGGAGGGATGAGGGGAGGGCCTGTCCCATGCGGAGTGTAAGGACGGGGGCGGGGGAAGGCTCATGTTCACAGGCACGGGGTCCTAGCCCGAGCTGCCGGGAGGACGAGAAGCCATGAACCCCATGCTTCCGGGTACAGAGGCAGGTACACGCGGGGTCCTCAGACTTCCTGCGATCTGGCGTGTTCCACTGTCTTTCTGGGCCTCTTTTAATTTATTTTATTATTTTATTATTTTATTTTATTTTATTTTATTTATTATTTTATTTTATTTTATTATTTTATTTTATTTTATTTTATTTATTTTTTTTTTTAAAGATTTTATTTATTTATTCATGATAGTCACAGAGAGAGAGAGAGAGGCAGAGACACAGGCAGAGGGAGAAGCAGGCTCCATGCACAGGGAGCCCGACGTGGGATTCGATCCCGGGTCTCCAGGATCGCGCCCTGGGCCAAAGGCAGGCGCCAAACCGCTGCGCCACCCAGGGATCCCTATTATTTTATTTTATTATTTTATTTTATTATTTTATTTTATTTTATTTTATTTTATTTTTTAAATTTATTTAATTTATTCTTTTTTCTGGGCCTCTTTTAATGGTGACCAGTCTACCAGTGGTGTGCTCTCTCCCTCCCCTCCTCTCCCGCCCCAGGGCCACCTGTTAAGTTCGACGAGGGCTGGCCGGTGCCCACCTTCACCGCGGGTCAGTCCTGGACAGCAGCTCCGGGGCCAGCGTGAACCCGACTCGCATCCGGGCATCCTCTGCCTACCTCTCCCTTCCCCTTCCCACCTGTCCCCTGGGCTATCATCTCTGGTCACACCTTTCTGGGGAGGGGGCTTTGGCGGGAGGGGACGTGGTCCTGTGACCCAGGAAGTCAGACTCCGCTCCTCGGGAGGCCGTGGGGTGGCTGGGGCTTCCCCACGGGCGGGCCAAGTCTGTCTCAGCAGATTGTCCTCGGGCGTACGGGGACGCGGGGACCTTCTCTGGGGCTCCCCACACCATGAGCTGCAGATGTGACCAAGGAGTCTTCGCCCGATCACAGCCTGAAGGCCGAGGAGCGATGCTTAAGGCGTCTTCGGCCCCGGCTGACCACGCTCGACTCCGGGACGGTCTCCCTGTAAGTTAGCAGGAGGGCGGCACGCGGCGAAGGGGCAGAGGTGGGGGGCACCGCGGCCTAGGGGAGGAAGGCCGTCCCTCCTAGTCCCCAGGCTCAGGGGTGGAGAGCTCGCCTACCATTTAGGAGCCAACTGGCTTTGGACGCGTCACATCGCCTCTGACTCTGTCTCAGCTTCTGGGTGTAGGATCCTCCGGGGCCCTTGCCAAGTCCCTCGGGGACGGCTCACAAGCGTAGCCAGGGCGGGGCTCCCCCTTTCTCCCCTTCCCTCCCAACCTCTCTTTCTGGCCACCCCTCACCCCTCCGCCCTTGACTCAGCTTCCCCTGCCCCTTCCCTGTCCTCCAGTCCTTCAGTCCTCCAGTGTTCTGTTCTCTCTCTCTCTAAATTTAAATTCAATTAATGAACATATAATGTATTATTAATTTCAGCGGTAGAGGTCAGTGACTCATCAGCCTTCTCTACCGCCCGGCTCCCTACATCACATGCGCTCCCCAATCCATCACCCGCGTGCCCATCCCCAGCCCCTTCCCCCCCAGCACCCTTCAGTCCGTTTCCTGTGATTAAGAGTCTCTGATTTCATCTTGTTTTATTTTTCCCTCCCTTCCTCCATGATCCTCGGTTTTGCTTCTTAGAGTCCACATACTGAGTGAGATTCATGTGATAATCGTCTTTTTCTGGTTGAGGTATCTTGCTTAGCGTGATGCCCTCTAGTTCCAGCCACATCACTGCAGACGGCAAGATTTCATTTTTTGGGCGGCTGACTAGTATTCCGTTGTGTGCACCCCACATCTTTATCCATCACCTGTCGAAGGACATGTGGGCTCTTTCCGGAGTTTAGCCACTGTGGACATCGCTGCTATAAACGTCGGGGTGGGAGTGCCCCTTCGGATCACTACATATGTGTCTTTGGGGTAAATACCTAGAAGTGCAATTGCTGGGTCATAGGGCAGCTCTATTTTTTAGCTTTTTGGGGACCCTCCACACTGTTTTCCAGAGCGGCTGCAGCAGCCTGCGTTCCCACCAGCCGTGTAAGAGGTGCCCCTTTCTCTGCATCCCCACCAACACCTGTCATTTCCGGAATTGTTGATTTTGTGCTTCATTGTGGATTTGCAAATATCTTTTTTTTTTTAAGATTTTATTTATTTATTCATGAGAGACACACAGAGAGAGGCAGAGACACAGGCAGAGGGAGAAGCAGGCTCCATGCAGGGAGCCCGACGTGGGACTCGATCCTGGGTCTCCAGGATCACATCCTGGGGCAAAAGCGGTGCGAGACTGCTGCACCCCCCTGGGCTGCCCTGGATTTGCAAGTATCTTTTTCAGATAAAGGGCAATTCGAAATCTTTAAGGAACTTATCAAACGCAACACCCAAAGAACAGACAATCCAATAAAAAAAAAATAGGCAGAAGACGCGAACAGACAGAGGAGACGTGCCCAGGGCCGCCAGGCACACCAAGAGACGCCCAGGACCACCGCGGTGCTCTAGTCTTAGCCTTTCCTCCCTTTCTCTTACACACACTCTGACGCCTCCTGGGACCCACACTACGACTTCCACGTCTCCACCGCCGCCCGATCCATTGCCTGGACATTAGTCCCCAGCAGCTGACGGGCCGTCACAGGAGGCAGGGAAACCTCTCAAACCCTCCAAGCTTCAGAGGCTCCCATCCTCCCCGCCGTCCCCTGCTCCCTATTTTCTGCTCTGACAGCACCGCCTTTCACCGAGCAATCTAAATAGAGACCTAAGGGGAATTTTGCATTTTTCCTTCTCCCTGGCCACCTAGGTTACAAGGACACGGACGCCCATCAAGTCTCCCTCGTTACAGCTGCCCCTTTGTCGTTCCTAGGCCTTCACCGTTTGTCTCCACTAAGGAAACAGCCCTTTCCCGGACTTTCCCTCCGCAAGTCTCGGCAAGTCTTCCGTCTACCAGCCGTCTAGTGATTTTGAATTCTCCAGGTGGGGCGAGCTCACACGTCCTTTTACGGGGGGCTCCTGTCTCCCTTCCACGTCGACTCCCCCCCATTCCATCATCGGGACTCTGGGTTAGTCATCTCAAATTTCTTTCAATCTCTTGCATAAATTTTGTTTTGTCTGCCTCTTCATGCGTTCTCCTCTGCCTGCTGTCTTTACTGCCCTCCTAGGTCTAGGTGGGTCTAGATGGTGTGGCGTCTTTCTACTCGTCCTGCAAGATTCAGATCAGGAGGACCTTCTTTCCAGATGTCTCCGTGGCGTTCCTGTCCTCCTTCCCGTCCCCACCCAGCAGGGTGGAGTGTCCCTGTGGGTTCCTTGTGCTTCTCCCTCTCTCAGCGTTGCCCGGCCTTTCCCCAGGCAGCCTGCACAGGGCTGAGTCTCCCACACCACGCGAGCTGTGGGGTCAGAGACCCTGTTTGTCTATGTACCCTCAGCCCAAACAAGATGCCTAACACACACACAAAAATAAATAAATTAAAAAAATGCCTAACACAGTACGAAGGCCCTATTTTTTTTTTTTTGGATAAAGTGAGAATACCTTCAGAATTTGGGCTGAAGGCATGTGGAACTGGTGAACTATGTTTAGCTTGATCTATTGGAAACTGGGAATTTCACTGCTACACTCACTTGATGTGCACTTTGCTGGAGTATCTGTGGGATTTAATAAGTGAACCTCACCCGATAACTCCCTCTGGCTTTCAAGGTCGTCTTTGTGCCCATGGTGTAGAAATCTGGTGACTTAGGCCATGGAAGCTTTTTTGAGCTTCCCATGAAAGAGAGCTTTCACGCTCTCAAAGGTGTGGGGAGTCTCTTTGGGGCTCCATGGTGAAGAGGGCTGGCACTGGGCTCTGGATTCCTAGGTGGTCCACGGTGGGACTCCCCAGGAAGGGCCCTCGGGACAGGTTAAGATACAGGGAATATTTTGCTTGAGAGAGAATCATGCTACTGTGTTAAAGTAATGGCTTCCAGCAGGATCCTCAGGCGGAAAAGCCAGCTAGTTCCTGTAGTCTATGGTGGAAATAAAGTTGGGAGTCAGGGGGTGAATCAAGTCTCACAGCAAAGGTCAGCCAGAGGCCGTTGTGGGGACGAGCACGGAGAAATCAGAGGAAGGTAGGGGTGGGGGTGGCCCCGTCCTTCTGCAGGTACTGGACACTGGCATCGAAGAGGTCAGCGCGACAGGGCTTCCATGGAGCTGTGGAGCTCACAGTCCAGGCTTGGAGTTAATAGAGCCTAAAGCCTTTGGTATTCATATGGCCTAGAGTGAGGAGTACCAGGAAGAGGGGAGAAAATGAGGGTCTAAGGTAGCGTAGGGCTCGTAGGAGGAGGAGGGCAGCAACGTCAGATGAAATGTCCAGAGGCCTTACGGGCAGGAGAATGGGCGGTGGGCGCTGCTCCAGTCCTGGAGATCTGGAACCAAGTGCAGGGGAGGGTCGGAGGTGGGAGGAGAGCACGGTGTGCGTGCACGTGGTACGTGTGGGGTCTGGCGTGCGTGTGGCGGGTGCTGGAGTGGAAGGTACATGCAGGCGGAGGACACTTCCTTCCTGATTCAAAAGCCATCCTGACACATCCTTGCACAGCCAACAGGAACAGTTCTTGGCTATTTGCGCAAGTCCTTTCCAGGAGGAAATTGGCCCTGGGGGTGCTGGAGTCAGTGCTGCTAGCAGCCTCTGCACACCCCCCTGCCCTCCTCCCTCTGCCGGGGACTCCATCCACTTTCTGGGCTTCAGGGATTAAAGGGGTGGGTGCTCCCAGGAACGGTGGTAAGGGGTAAGGGGTCAGACGTCTGCGCGGTAAAGACTTTTTTTTTCCATCAATTTAAAGGAAGATTTTTTTTTTTTTATCGACTTAAAACAGCTGTGTAATGACCCATGTGCATGCTGAGGCTGTTACCCAAACTGGAGAGGAAGGGGGCATGGGAGGGAGCAGGGACAGGGGGATGCCCTGAAGACTGTAAGTCCCCTTTCCCTGGATGCGGTTAAAGAAAAGGGCCCCCCAGTCCTCTGGGTTATTCGAGCGGGGACTGTTCCTGGGTGCCTGGTTAAACACCCAGGTGATTGTCGGGGGGCCGATCGGGACCTCCCCCTGTCCTGGGGGTTCCTTCCCATTCCTCTCCGCCTGGGTGTGGAGTCCGGCCCTCAGCAGTAGGCCGGGGCCTGCGGAGTGCGGAGGGAGGAGCGGCCCTTCTAGGAGGATGCGAACGACGGTCCCTGCACCTAAGACGCGGCCAGAAGGTGCCTTTGCCGGGTCACCTCCCGCCGACCACTCTGTGACTTCACTGGCCTTTCTGGCGAGCACCTACGGCCGCTGCACGCGTGAGGTTTCCCCTGAGCTGTTAGAAGCCAACCAGTTACCGGGTCAGGTGTGCAGGTGTGACCAGGAGGTAAACCGACTGGATCTTGTACAAGCTTGTCAGGAAACCGTTCTCCGGGTCAACGTCCCAGGCCTTGAACATCCCAAAGGGACACATCGTGTCCTTCTGGAAGCTGAGCTGATATTTACTGCTGGAGTCACTGGTGAGGAAGGAGGTGGACAGAGGTCTGGGCTGAAGCTCCATCTGGTTGCTTCACCACAAGGCTCCCTTTTTGTCTCCCCGACTGCTTCTGAAAAGTCGTTTCCAAAGGGCGACCGTTTTGGAGCAGCGGGGTCCAGTGGCGTGAGGGTGGCCTTCCAGAGCGATGACTTCTTTTTTTTAAAATTTTATTTATTTATTCATGAGAGAGAGGCAGAGACCCAGGCAGAGGGATAAGCAGGCTCCAGGCAGGGAGCCCGACGCGGGACTCGATCCCGGGACCCCGGGGTCCTGCCCTGGCCTGAAGGCAGATGCTCCACCGCTGAGCCCCCCGGGGCACCCCAAGATACTCTGTTTTAAATGTTCGGATTTGCCTCTGAGTTTTCTAGTTTTCTCTTGACAACCTTTCTTCTGACATTGCCCAAAACTCAACTGAAATATTTCCTTCTGCACAAAAAATGTGCAGCTGGATAAATCAAGCCATTATTTCTCAGGGCATGAGCTGTACAACCGCCTGTTTCTGCTAGAAATGGTCCTATAATGAGAGTGCTGGGGGGCGTGTGGGGGGCGCCCTGGCCGTGGCCCAGGTCGCCATCCGGGGCTGTGACATCGGGCCCGGGTGGGCGTGGAGTCGGCTTGGGCTTCTGGCTCCGTCCCCCTGGGCTCCACCCCATTGCACACACGCTCGCTCGTTCTCTCAAAAAGAGAAAAAAGCGAATGACGTAGCCGGTTTGCGTGTCTGAGGAGGTCCGGGGAGGAGGGGACGGTCAGGCTGGAGGCTGGGGTGGCCCCGGGGCCCCGCTGTGTGAGGTGCCGAGTGTGGGGCCCGAGCCCGCGCGCCCTCCACCCTCCCCTGCGGCGCCGCACCCGCCTTCTGGTGACCACTGGCCCCGACTGCAGGCCGCGGGCTGAGGGAGGCGGCGCTGGCTGGGCCTGGGCCTCCGGCGGGGGCTGAACCGAGCTTCTAGGCCGGGCCGGGGGGACCGGGACGTGGGGCCTCGCGCTTCTGGCCAGTTGTCCGGGAGCCCCGGCAGGCCTGGGGGCAGGATGCAGAGGCCCCTCTTGGGCCGCCAGGGCCGGCTCCCCGGTGCCCACGCGGCCCCCCGTGCAGTAGCCCTGAACGCTGCGCGCCGCCGGCGCTGGGCCGGGAGGACGGAGCCCAGGGCGGCTGGGCCGACGCGACACGGTGGCCCCTGCACAGCCGTCGGGGCCGCGGCTCTGGCCTGGCTGCCCCTCGTCCCCACGCAGGCTCTTGCTCAGCTCCCGGGCCCAGAGTCAGGAAAGGGGCACCCTAGGTCGGGGGGGGGTAATTTAGGGCTGAGGTTTCAGGGAGGCTCGGGGCTCGGGGCCGTCACGTTGGAGCCCAGCGGCGGCAAGGGACCCACCGAGGGACGATTTCGGTCGTTGGGACACGTCCAGGCCCCAATGTCCCCTCCGATCGGTGATGTGGAGTCGCCTGCTTCTGTGTCCTCTGGCTGATTTCCCCTCTGCCGCAGTCGCTGCTTGCAGACTGCGACCGCTGGCCCTGGTGTGTCACCCTGGTGTGTCACCCGGGCATGCCCGGGGCCCTCGTGCTGGGTGGCTCCGAGGGCCCGCTCACATCTTGCAGCCTTGCCCGTGGCCTCTTGGGCCTCCTTGGAGAGCCACCAGCCCTCTGCTGGCCTCTGTCCCTGCTGCTGTCACAAGGCCCCTGCGGCTGTCGGTGCCGACCGTCCGCAGCCTCCTGGGGCCTGGGGCTGATGCCGGGCCGCCTCCCTGGGCCAGGAGCTCCCAGCAGGGAGGATTCCAAGTCCATGCTCCCGCCTCTCCTCCCCACCGCTCTGCCCCTGGCCCCACGCACGCTGGCCCCGGAGAAACACTGGCGTGAGGACAGTTTTCTATCTGGCTCATGCGCTCCCTGCATCTCCCAGGCCCACGGGCCGTTCTGAAGACGTGCAGGAGGAGGAGGCAGGGGGTGTCGGGGAGGCAGCCGTGGCCTCCATCCATGGCCTCCGTCCCCCCCAGAAGTGCTCTCAGGCCACCCCTACCTCCATCAGACCCCTCGTCCCCCCCAGTCCAGCCCCTGTTTCATTTTTGGTAATCCCACGGTGCTCGTCCATGGAAGGTGCTTGATGTGTTTGCCGAATGAATGATGCTGCAAAGAAATAGAGATCTCTTCCTGCTTCCCACCTCCTGCGGGCAAAGGAGGGATGCCCTGCACCCCGTGGCTCAGCTGTGCCTCCCGGCCCGTTGGGGGACGGGGGTCTCACTCTAAACCTGCTGCCTCCCTGAGGCCATAGACCTCGGAAGTGGGGGCTGTGGGGTCCTGAGCAGCAGCCCCGAGTCACTGCTCCGACTGTGCGCGGCTTCCGTCTTTGACCCGATCCCGGGAGGCTCCGTCCAACTCCAAGGATACCCCCGAGAAGGAGGACACTAAGGATCGGGGGTCGGCAACCTCAGACCAGGACCATGCCCCGGAAGGAAGGTGGGGATACCCTCCTGCAGCCTCTGCTGGGGGACGACCAAGAGACACGACCTGGGAGACACGGGGGACCTGGGCAGCACGCCGTTGCCCCTCCGGGTGGTTGAGGCACAGTGTTGGGGAGAGGCCTGATGTGAAGGACACTGGGGTTATGGCCTGGGCGCTCCTTGGGGGAGGCCTGATGTGAAGGACACTGGGGTTATGGCCTGGGCGCTCCTTGGGGGAGGCAGCCAGACTGCGGGAAATATAAGGGTATGTAGTTCCTAGTACGGAACGTGTGCGGGCATCATGCATGTCAGGTGTCAGGGGCACCGGCGAGTTCCCTAAGTCCGATCACTCCTATCCATCCCAAGTCCAGAATGCCCGAGCTCTCGTTTGTACTAGGACAGTCACCTCCCTGTTGGTCTCCTTGCCTCCATCCTTTCTGCCCCTGGTTGGCCAGAATGAGCTTTAAGTCACATTAAAGAGCATTAAGAGCACATTTAAGAGCACATTGAGTCACGTCTGCTTTTACTTTCAAAACCTCTGTCAACCCTTTGCCTGCAGGATGAATTCTAGACACCTTAGCATGGCGTTAAGGTCTTTGGAAAACTAGCTTTTGTTGGCGGTAGCGGAGGGAGCGGGATTCTAAGAGAACGGGGTGGAGGCAGCATACATCTATTTTTTTTTTTTTTCTTTTCTGAATCTCCACTTAAAGGTAGAGTCGCTGGAGAGCAAAACCTGAAAGTCATGTACGGCATTTACAACAAAATCAGGTGACGGGCGCCTCACCAGCCTCAAACAGGAGGGGAGGAGAGCAAGTCACCGGCTGACAGGAGAGCGTGTAATTCCCACCTGGAAGGAAGAGGGCAGCGGCAAGCCGTGGGAAACCTTGCAAACTCCAGAACAGAAACCCCCTAAAGACCCCAAAGATCTTCCCTGAAAGGTATTGAAGACCAGTCTGAGAAGAGTAGCTGGAAATGAGAAGGGTTTTTCTCGCTCCATGAGTGGGCAGGCCTGCGTGAAGTGTGAAGGGCGCGGGCTGGGGCCCTAAGGATGGATGGTGCAAGACCACAATGGAAGGGAGGAGAAGGTTCTGAGAGTCAAATAAAAATTGAGTAAGGTAGGGACAAGAGAGACACAAGGTAGGGAAGAAAATATAAAGCTGGGGTAGGGGAACAAAGCCAGAAAGCGTCCCAGAGTTAAGCTGCCGTATAAATACTGTTATTTTAACACGGTGAGAGCATCAGGAGAGGGAGCTCGGCAACGTTAGAAAAGCCACGTTCCTTCTGAAAGTCCAGCGGTACTAATTTCATTTAAAAATGAGCAAGAGGAAAGTCTCATTGTCAAATGTAAATTTTTTTTCTTTTTTTTTAAAGATTTTATTTATTTATGATAGACATAGAGAGAGAGAGAGAGAGAGAGAGAGAGAGGCAGAGACACAGGCAGAGGGAGAAGCAGGCTCCATGCAGGGAGCCCGACGTGGGATTCGATCCTGGGACTCCAGGATCAGGCCCTGGGCCAAAGGCAGGTGCTAAACCACTGAGCCACCCAGGGATCCCCTAATTTTTTTTTAATAAAAAAGAAAAAGCAAGATAACATCCCTATAGACAAGGAAAGCAAGCCGAGGAAACGTATCCACAGGAAAGATCCAACCTTGTAATCATTAATTTCAAAACGAGCCAAAAGGCACTGAGAAAACGATGTGAGATATAAAAGAATATGACGTAAATCAGAATTGTGAACTCAGAAACAAAGCGGTCAAGCTCAGGAAAGAAGGAGAAGCAGAAGGGGAAAAAAAAAAGATCCCCTCAGAGTGGACTTCGTGAGCCAGAATGGGAAGATGAATTCACAAAACAGAAAATGCTAGGAAAATCGAAGTGGAAAGTAGGAACAGTCTGAAACGAAACGAAAACAAACAAAAATGGAAGACAGAAAATTCGAGAGGAAGTGACAGACATTGAAGAGAAGCAAAGGAGACCCACAGACCCGGGAGGTACAAGTCCCCAAAGGAGAAAAATTAAGGGGAAGGAACTGAACAAACTAAAATCTGTACTTCAAGAACTTTCCTGAAATCGGACAGATTTGAAGCTGCAAATGGAAGCACGTGGCTTCAGCTCCGGGCACCAGCCCACGTAAGTGGCACTAAGGCCGAGTGTCGTCGAGTCCTGGGCTCGAAAGGTAGCCCGCGGGCCTTGTTGGGTGTTACGGGCTTGCAGAGGCGAAGCTGCGCAAGAGCGAGACGGAGGCGCCCGGCCAGCTCAGGCCCGGGAGCACACGACTCCCCCTCAGGGCCGTGAGCCTGAGCTCCACGTTGGGTGTACAGATGACTTCAATAAAATAAAATAAAATAAAATAAAATAAAATAAAATAAAATAAAATCTTAAAAAAAGGAGAAAAAAACGGGAGGAACGTCTTTAAGACTCCACGGAAAGAACAAGTGAGCCCGAGATTTTTATGTCCCTATTATCAACGTGCACGTCCTGAGGCATGGGCTGGAGAGGGAGCGTCGGACGAGCAGAATGACCTTGCAGGGAACACAAGGAATTAAAAGTAAATGAGAGTTTAAAAGGCAAGCACAGCACGAGCTGCTTATATATTCAATTGATTGCCGTATGGGGTATTAATATTGTCATTTTCCGACTATTATTGTATGACGTCAGATAGTGTAAATGCTGGGGCTGTTTGGCCATCCTGTGTTTTTAAGAATTAGGAATCTTTTTTTTTTTTTTTTCCCCACACAGGACAAAAACTTGCTGGGATTTTTATTGGGATGACATTGAATCCATAGATCGATTAGGAGATAACAGCTTTACAACATCGAGTCTCTCCATTCATGGACATCATGACCCATCCCTTTGCTTATTAATAGTTTTGGATTAGTAGTATAATATTAGCGATGTTTTGTAGCTGCTATGAAGAAAATTTTCCTTAGGCTTATTGCTGCAATTTTGACTTCGTGATGCTATTACAAATGCTATTTTTAGACTTCATTTTCTAAGTGTTACCTCCCCATATAGATAGAAGTACCATTGGTTTTTCTAAGTTGAACCTATATCCGATGACCTTGCTCCAATTACCTAATGACCTGATGGCAAGTTCTTTGGGATTTTTGACATCTACAATCATGTTGTGATCATGTGGTTGGGGGGTGATGACAGTTTCCTTTCTTCCTTTCCAATTATGACATTTTTTTTCTTGCCTTTTGGCAATGGCTGGAGCCTCTAGTGCAATAATGGACAGACGTGGCGAAATCACGTATTCTTGTTTTATTCTTGATCTCAGGTAGAAAAGTTTCATCGATTCACCATCAATACTGTATTTAATGTAGATCTTTTAGAAAAGATACTCTAGGCCCCTGGGGGGGCTCAGTGGTTGAGCCCCTGCCCTCGGCTCAGGGTGTGACCCTGGGGTCCCGGGATCGAGTCCCACGTCGGGCTCCCCGCATGGAGCCTGCTTCTCCCTCTGCCTATGTCTCTGCCTCTCTCTCTCTCTCTCTCTCATGAATAAATAAATAAAATCTTATAAAGAAAAAAAAGATATTCTAGCTTGACAATGTGCTTTTTTTTTGACAATGTGCTTTTCTATTCCTAGTTTGCTAAAGTTTTTCTCAATCATGAATGGATATAAAATTTAATCCTATGCTTTTCTGCATCTATTAAGACAGTCATATAAGTTACTTTATTCTGTTACTGTGTTAATCCTGTTAATAATAATTTATTCTGTTAATGTAATCAATTATATTCACTGATTTTTAAGTTTTTCCAGCTTTATTAGGGTATAATTGACAAATGGAAATTGCATATATTTAAGATGTATAATATGATGTTTTGACATACATATGCCTTGTGAACTGACCACCATAATCAGGCTAATTATCATTGCTTCATGTAGTTACAATTTTTTTTTTTTTTATGGTGAGAACATTTAACGTTTTTCCTCCTAGCAAATTTCAAGTATACAGCACAGTATTGGTAACTACAGTCACGACACTGAAATGAGATCTCTGGAACTTTTTAACTTGCATAACAGAAACTTTACACACTTTGACCAGCATCTCCTGGCAACCCCCATTCTACTTCGGATTTCTATGAATTTGGCTCTTTTAGATTTCATATATAAGTGAGGTCATGGAGCATTCGCTTTTCTGGTCTGGCTTATTGGTCATGTTTGGAGGATGACAGAAAATTCATTCATTATCTCTAAAACTGGTAAATAAAGGGAAATAATTGAGCACTAATTCTGCCCATGTGGACCGTACCACTGGCAACCACATAGTATGCGAAGGAGGTGTCTCTTAATAAATGCATTCCAACTATTTAATAAATGAAAAAAATGTTAGAATGTCACCACTTTGCAACTTTCGGCTAGTTAGTGGATTTAGCATTGGACATCGGTAACTGTTAGCATCATGCACTAAAAAGGAGAATCAGAAACTATCTGTCTCTTGGCGAAAGAATCAGAAACTACAGACAGTCTTATCAAAAGGATCAACCCAGGCTCTGGGTTCAGCTGTCAGTTTACTGAAAATACAGAATCAGCAAAAATCTGGACAGTCAGAAACTAGGCAGGTCAACTGTCTACAGGTTGAAAGTCTTCCGTAGATACGCTGAAAGGAAAAGAAAGGTGCAGAAGGGGAAACCTTTAGATTAAGGGACTTAAAAAACCCTACAGAATGAAAAAAAAAAAAAAAAAAAGGAATTTTAAACTATGGTGGACAGGGATACACACTTGGCTGACAAAACCGTGAACAAACACAAGGAAAATATAAGCATCAGTATGGTGGTCACTTTTGGTGGGAGGAAGGCAGGTGTGATGGGGATGGGACACGGACAGGCTTCTATGGTGCCTGGCAGCGTCCTGGGGTATGGGCGGTGGGCTGTATGGGTTTTGGCCTTAAGTAATTCAGTAAACCATGCATTTATTTCGGGAGGTTTTCTGTACCTGTATTTTGTTTTGCAATAAAAAGTTGACGGTGGGTCTAGACTTTCCTAGAGCGTTCTCCTCTCCACACTGCAGCCCCCCTGCACCCCTTCAGTACCTCCGTCAGGAGCACGAGTGGCGCCTCTGACAGGTTAGTGCTCCTTCCCCCACCATGGCTGCTTCTTTTGCCTAAATGCCCCTCTCGAATCACCTCGCTAACGGGTCGTGGTGTCGGCCCCGCACCCTCGTTGGCTGATTCTCGGTCCCGGCTCTTTCCACTATAGCGCTCGGCTTCTCTCTCATAATCCAAACTGAGTCCCGCTCCAGCTAATACCGCTCCTTAGGTGATGAGCCTTCGGGGCTTGCCCAGCGAGGGGAACTAAGGGTCTTGCATCAAGTGCTTAATTCTTGAAGACTCCCATCTTCTTTCAGGGCCCCTGGCTTTGGGAAGCAGGGACTGTGTTCCTTCTACCGATTTCCTTGCGAGTTTATGGTTTTGGGCACGGCCCTCCTTCCTCTTGGCAACCTGGGAAGCTCTAATCTTCCTGGTTTTGACTTCAGGCAGGGATACACCATAAGCAATTTGGCCTCCTTTTCAGCGTTTCCCCCACTCGTTTTGCAGGTGACAAGGCTGATGAATCCGAGAGAAGGCGAGTGTACGGCTTTGAGTTCTTGCATTAGAGAGGCAGCCGGGGCGGTGAAGGATGGAGCCTGGCCAGGCTCAGGTGCAAGGTCATGATTCTCTCTGATGATCTCATGCCCTGACCTCTGTTCCCCAGACTCGGCACCAGGCCGGAGTTTTGGGTTAAAGGGCTTCTTTGATCACGGCCACATGCTGGGCTGGAACCAGCCCCTCAACATCCTACCCTGGGCCTTGGGTAGTCAATCCCTTTTGGAGACCCCTGGTACCCTTTTCTGGGCATACCCCGCCCCTCTCCCACTGATATGACTTCAGTCGACGTGAGGGGACTGTGTTCCTGTTTAATCCCAGGAGGGGAAGGGTCAGTGTCTTGGTCCCTCTCATCTTGGGATCCTTGTTGGACTCTGTGCATTCATCCACTTTCACTCCAGGGATCTGCTCTAGCGAGGGGTGATCTTAAATAGACTAGATCTGTCCAGCCACGTGTAAAAGGCCTGATGATATTCTTCCCCTAGGAGAGTGGTATCTTCCCATTTTGCAACTATACAACGAAAATAACTATTTAGTGGTTCCTAACATAATAATGAACATCTGCTTTAAGATGACCCTCTTCCCTTTAGACATAGAAGAGGCTGGTGGAAAAAAATATATATATTTATAAACTTTTTTTTTCTTTTTAAGGAAGAGCATGTGTGTGCATGCATGGGGGAGGGCGGAGGGCCAGCAGGAGAGAAGGAGAGGGAGAGAAACTTAAGCAGGCTCCAAGCCCAGTGTGGAGCCTGAGGCAGGTCTCAATCTCACGATCCCGAGATGACGATCTGAGCCGAAATCAAGAGTTGGATGCTTAACCAACTGAACCACCCAGGGGCTCTGGGGCGAGCAAAATGTTAAGTTTTATGCTACCAGGCATCCAGGTACGTGAGTAATAATCAATTCTGCATTTGTATTAAATAAGACACTTATATCTTGATCGGCATAAACTATTTAGGGTTAGAACATCACTTTTATGTAATCTAAAGTAAAAGGAGAGATATTTTATATTTTGTCTTCTGTATATCCTTATTGCTTACACGTGCAACTATTATTACAGTTGGTGAAAGACTGCAGATAGGTAGAGGCCCCACATGACCACCTCCGCGGACCCTTAGGAGTCTGAGTCACTCAGGTAGAGGATCTTTGTTTTATATGACAAAGACCTGGAATATACTACATCTGAGGTCTTCATAAGAGGATGCTCCACGGGGCCTGAGTGGGGGCACGTCTTGCTCTGTGTGCTTGTCCCTATCTACCACGGGGTTGTGTGGGGCTTTCGTAGTAGATGCACAAGCCTGTGCGTGTGTGTGCGTGTGCGTGTAGTACATATTCTGGTGTGAACATAGATGTTTGTGTTGCAGGACGTTCGTAGGAGAATAATAACTGGTATTTCTAAAGGAATTAAGAATTTCAAAGTCCACCTGCTGTCACAAATTGCTCATTATTTAAAGTGGTTCCGAGGGACCCCCGGGTGGCTCAGCGGTTGAGCATCTGCCTTCAGCCCAGGGCGTGACCCCAGGGTCTTGGGATCGAGTCCCGCGTGGGGCTCCCCGCATGGAGCCTGCTTCTCCCTCTGCCCGTGTTTCTGCCTCTCTGCGTGTGTTTCATGAATAAATAAGTAAAATCTTAAAAAAAAAAAGAGTGGTTCCAAGAACAAAACAACAGGTGTCTCTAGACACTGGCACGTGGGCCTTACTGCCCGTGCGGGGTCACCATCAGCAGGCCCCTCCCAGTCCCGGGCGAGTGGTGAGGCACAGAACGACCTGGGCTGGGGGGTCACCTCCAACCCGCGGTCCCTACGGGATCAGAGCCCGCGGCTAGTCCCCCGTGACCTGGTCTCTCCTTCTCTTCCCTGCAAACTTCCCCTTCTCTGTGCCTCGCCCTTCTTCTTCTTCCTCTGGGGCTTTACTTTGGAAAACTCGAAATCTCGAAATCTCCACCTTTTCCTGCCTCGCTGACATGTGAATCTTTAAAAGGGCTTCTTGCAGGTTTTACAGCCCGAGGAAGCTCTGGCTCAGGGCCTGGGAGTGGCCTTGAAATGCGACCCGCGGGGACCCTGTCCCCGAGGCCCCAGCCCCGGCAGCAGCCCCCTCCCCTCCCCTCCTCCGGGCAGGGGCGTGCACCTTCCCTCCCCATACAGGCCACCAGCCTGCGCTCGGCCGCCCCACTGGCCACGGGGCTTTAGAGGAACCGCAGGACCAATGCTGCCGTCAGATCCCTTCCTTGGGGACTGGCTGTCATCCTGGACATCACGTGTGTGCTGTGCCCGTCCCTCCTCGGCTCCACCAGGCCGTGAGACTTCTCTCCGTCTTCTCAGGGACTGGCCTGTGATGCGCGTCACCTTCCGGCCGGTGCCTGTTCAGTAAGACTCTTCCTTTGTTGCCTACTTTGGGGGAAGATTTTCTGGTTGCAGGAGGGTTTGCTTGGGATCCCATTCCCCAGCTCCTCCTTCCCCTCACCTCTCTTCAGTCACCTCCTCTGCCCCCTCCTGAAACCACATTATGTTACCAAGAAATACCCCATGAACCTTAAAGGACTTCTGTCCTCTTCCTCCTCTCTCCGGTTACTCCTACATCCATGCATCCGGATTTTGCTCTAACAGTCCTTCGGAAAAAAAGCCTTTTAAGCCTGACTGGATATTTCTTTTATGAATTTAATTCTGCTGACTAGTTTTCTTTTTACAAATAAAAGTATTCACTACTTTACATTGCACGTGTTTATTTAAAAGTCTTGAAAAAATAAAATATTCGAAAATACGAATAAGCAAAAAGAAGAGAAATCCATCATTAAGAATATTTATTGAAAAAAAAGAATATATATTTTTAAAGATTTATTTATTTATTTATTCATGATAGAGAGAGAAAGAGAGGCAGAGACACAGGAGGAGGGAGAAGCAGGCTCCATGCGGGGAGCCCGATGTGGGACTCTATCCCGGGACTCCAGGATCACGCCCTGGGCCAAAGGCAGGCGCTAAACCACGCAGGGATCCCCCCCCGCCAAAAGAATATTTATTGAACATGCAGAGCCTGATGGCTCAGTTGGTTAAGCAGCCGACTCTTGATTTTGGCTCAGGTCGTGGTCTCAGGTGCTGGGATCCAGCCCCGTACTGGGCTCCGTGCTCAGTGGGGAGTCTGCTTGAAGATTCTCTCTCTCCCTCTCCCTCTGCCCCCACTCCCTCTCTCTCCCTCTAACAAGTAAATAAATAAATCTTTTAAAAATAAGACTATTTTTCAAACACTGGAGAAAGCACAGATTGGAGTGTGGATTGGAATAATGAATTTGGTTTCCAGAATGTTGTATTGAGCTGGCTGAGTGTTATCCAAGATATTACTTAAGCAGTTAAATATATAGTTATGGAAACCAGGAAAGAATTTGGGGCTGGCGATATAGTGATGGCAAAAATAGAAGCATGAATGTGTACTAGATACTGTGTTGGGAAGGAGAGCATAGCGGGTGGGGCCCTAATCCTGTTAACATCTGTGTGTTTTTTATAAATTTGGAAATTAAAGCAAGGGCTCTTACGCAATTTGTCCAGGTTAATAAGTGGCATAGATGGCATCCGCCTCCAGGTCGCCTGTCCCCAAAGGGCATGCTCTAATCCCTACATTCTACTTCCTTTCTCAGTCTTTCAATTCAATCTTTTTTTTTTTCAATTTTTTTTCAATTTTTTTTTTCAATTCAATCTCTCTTATTCTTAATTTGGACATGTGGCAGTTCAGGTTTATTTGTTGTAAACGATGTTCATATTTTAATGCATTTTCTTCTAGCTCATGACCAAACTATTAAGGGATTAAGTCGCGATCTTAATATTTGATTCGTTCTCTCTCATTTAGACCCTGTGGTTTGACTTTTTCCTCCTACATGGTTTCCAAAAGCAAAAATAATGATCTCGAAACCATGTCATTCAAGAAGAAGAATAGTTCACAGTCTTGATTGAAGGGTCCTCGAGTCCCCCAGAATTCTCTGTGTGTCTGGTGGGGGCAATGCCTTATTTGGTGTTTCATAAGTAGACCTTCTGGCCTCCCTAGGCACTAGTCATCTGTGACTGCGATAGTCAGCGAGAGAAGGACTCTTCAGATCTCGGCAGTTTAGCCAAGGAGGGGAAAGTAGAGGTCGGTATGCTTCCTGAGAAGTGATGAAGGGGTCAATGGGAAATGGAGTGAGGGCAATGAACAAGGACACCTTCAAGAAGTCTGGCTTGGGTGGTGACAGATCTGTGTGTTTCAGGAATAGGATGTTGAAGGAGGGATTTTTTTTTTTTAAGATGACAGAGACTTGACTCTCTTTAAATGCTGATGGAAAGGGGGCTGCAGATACACACCTCTATTTTGCAACCAGCAGGCTCTTAGCATCCCACTCCCCATCATATCTGCACGGTGCTGAGGGTGTTCTCCCAAGACGCCGGCCTTGACTTGTACATCCAGATGTTTCAATACATATATTTTCATACAGTTATACTTTATGGTAATTTTAGAACAATTAACAAAATAAAATGTGAGACGATAAAAAGAATCGAGAGTGAAAAAAGTCACTTGGAACATCACCGTCCAGAGAGAGCTGTTGTTACGCTTTTCAGTTTATCTGGGCATCTACACACAAGCATGTGACAGGACTTCATCTCCTCTTGCTTTCTTCACAGATTGTTTCTGTATCTTCTTTTTTTTTTTAATTTTTATTTATTTATGATAGGCACACAGTGAGAGAGAGAGAGAGGCAGAGACATAAGCAGCGGGAGAAGCAGGCTCCATGCACCGGGAGCCCGATGTGGGACTCGATCCCGGGTCTCCAGGATTGTGCCCTGGGCCAAAGGCAGGCGCCAAACCGCTGCGCCACCCAGGGATCCCTGTTTCTGTATCTTCTATTATCCCAGTCTACACTTAAGCAGATTCAAAGATTTTAATCTCAGTGTAAGTTCAAGACAGAAAGATACAGTTGCATGCTTGCGGGCCTAGGGTGTCCTCTCCCAGGGACCTGACCGGAGAGGGGTGGAGGAGACAAGAAGGATCAGAGCGGAGCTGGGAAAGAGGAGGCCGCGGGGGTCTTGGACTCCGTGTTCAGGAGCTGGGAGTGGCCCGTCAGAACCCAGTGCTGAGCCAACCCTGAATTTGGTCCCTCCCAGGCCGCTGGTCTCTCTTCCCACAACTGTCCTACAATAGCTCTAGTTTCTCCAAAGCCTCTCTGAGCAGATGCGAGTGTACTTACACATCTCGAATGAGGCTGAGCCTTAAGAGAAACCTCACTTCTGGACTAAAGGTAACAATGCAGAACAGCTGAGCATTTTTCTACGAAACAGTGTGGCTGTGGGATCACTGCCACTGTTTACAGATGTGAGTGGTTTCCTGAATGAGCTGGACTTCATCACCAGTTTTGGACACTTGCTCTGTAAAATCTTTCTTCCTGTGCCTGGATGAAATTGCAAACAGTTTTTATATCTTTTTCAAACACTGTCAGTCAATAAAAGGTCTATTTGAGTATAATATAAAAACCCTGAACTTCCATCCACTTGAAACCTTTCCTTTCCCTTAGAGATGATTTTGGGTTGGAAGCCAAGTGGGGTAGGGAAGGCAGGGCAATTTTAATCTCTCCTTTTACCATCTGTTCTTTTACTCCTTCCCCATCCATGAGGTTGCATTTGACTTTTCTAGGATGGGAAGAGAGTAGAGGAGAGATACGGGAAGCCGGCACAGGTAGCCTGGTGTTGGCACTCAACGGATGCAGCAGATCCCGCGTATGATTGCTTCTTGCAGTCTGCTCTTGTGGGTTATCCACTGCCTCCTCCCATCACTGAGGGTCTCTCACTTGCACTACCTTTGGCTTGGCTGTGCTGTTCCCCTCTGTGTCCCCGCCCCCCACTCTCCTGTGTCATGTTACAGGGTACCCTCCTAGTGGAGTTGATCTCAAGGCAACCTGGTGAGGCTCCTTCCCCAAGGACCCTATCTCTGGCCCATGGGAAACCCATGCAACACTTGCCTTGCCAGCTTCTGGACATGTGTGACAGGCACAGCTTCTTTTTTTTTTTTTTTTTTTTTTTTAAGTTTTCTGGAGAAAGGGTAATATCAGTTCTCATTCCTTCAAACCCAGAGGACACACATGATGCTGTCTAAATGCTTCTCTTGACACGTCCTTCATTTAGCTTAATGTGAAGCTTAATGTGAGAGGAGATGCGCGCTCTTCCTCGCTGGCACCGTGACGTTCCTCTCCAAAGGAATCCCCAACGATGGGACTTTAAGCTCCAATAGTTCTCCAGTTTCTTTCATAGAATCTGGAGGTTGATGATGGAGAACGGCAGAAACCTTTGAAGCATCTCTGGCCTCCGAAGGTGTAGAGCTCTTGCCTTAGAAGGGAAGATACTTGGTGTCCCTCCTTTTTATTTCCTTCTTGCAGGCTTCTCCCAAAAGAAAGACAAAAAGGTCTTATTCAAAAGAATTTTGTCAGGTAGGTTTTTCTCAATGGATGCTCTGTGGTAATATTTTTCAATGCTAATAACTACACATTTGCATGCTTAGCAGACTGTGTTTTTTTTTTTTCATTTTGATTATTTAAAAATTCAAAGGCAATGTATGCTTTCATAAAAATTCAGAAAATATGGAAAGGTGAAAGTTCCCTTCTACTCGACAATTGCAATTCTTTTCTCTTCCCTGTGAGAAGCTATCTTAATCTTCTATGTGTCTTTTCAAATCTTTTATGACCCACTTACAAAGACAGGTATGGACTTAGACATTAAGAATAGGACTATATTATGTCTATAGCTCAATGTCTTCATGATTTGACCTCTCCTCTCGCATATCTTTCCTATTTTATTAGTACGTAGAGCCTTATCTCATTCTTTTAAACTATCAGCCTAGTATTTCAAAGAATAAATGCACTCTCTCTTTTTAAAGTACTTCCCTACTGATGGATTTTTAGGGGGCTGTTTCCAATTTCCCCCTACTATTAGTAACACTAAAGTGGAATTCTTTGTGTACACAAGTGAAAAGTTTTGAAGGATTGAGCCTTAAAAGTTGAATTCCTGGTTCAAAAGATAGATTCATTAAAAATCTTGATAGATACTGTCTTCCTAAAAGTCGTTCTGGTTATATCTTCCTCGATAGTGTATGAAATTCCCTGTTTTCCTTACCCTTACTGGCCACCACTAGAGACTATCAGTGATGAAAATTTTGGCCATTTGATGGACAAAAAAAATAACATTTGTGTTATTTTACTTTGCATTTCCCTGGTTACCAGTGAGTTTGAACATCCTTCCATAGGGTTATTAGACTTTTTGTGTTTTCTTTCCTGTGAATCATTTGTTTGGGTTCTTGTGTGTGTGTGTGCGTGTTTTAAGCTTTATTAGCTCTCTGAGAGTATCTCCTTAAATGCTTTCACAACTAACCTTTTGTTTGGCATATGTTATTAGAGAAGACTGACCAGTTTTCCTTCATTCAGAATGTTTCTTTCCATGTTGAGAAACCTCCATGCATAACACTCATGGCCTACTTCACCCCTAAGAGAGAATGGCTTAAGGGGTGCCGAGTAGCTCAAGTCTGTTGAGCATCTAACTTGATTTCGGCTCAGGTCACGATCTCAGGGTCATGAGATCAAGCCCTGCCTCGGGCTCCCCGCTGGGTGTGGGGCCTGCTTGAGATTCTCTCCCTCTGCCTCCCACCCCTGCCACATACTCCCTCTCTCTTTCTTACTCTCAAAAAAACAAAAAACAAAAAACAAAAAAACAGGAATGACTTACAATGGCTGGGGAGTTTGGAAGAGGATACTGGGTGGGTGTCACTGGTCAAGTGTCTTGTTGGGGCCCAACCTGCTCAGAGAAAGCCTTGCATTCTGCTGTCCTCTCCCAAGCTAGGAACTTCCTGTGGGGATGGCCTGTGGTGGCCCGGCCCTGTCTGTGAATAGATGGGCAGCTGTGTTTCATTCTGGGATCAAGTGGTAGAAAGTCTCGTTTATGTAGATATGAACCTTATTCTCCATTATCAGAATTATTAGTAGGAAAAGATGATATCTTGATCATTCTCCGCCATATTCTTAAAAAAGGCAATGTTTTGTTTTGAAATACTTTCAAACTTTAAGAAAACTTGCACTTATCAACAAAGAACAGAATTCTGTAGACCCTTTGACCCAGCCGCTCAGTTGATAATAGTTTTACCATTTTCTCACTTACTATTATTTTCAGCCATTTGAGAGAGGATGCCCATATATACATAATGTGTATTTCCTAAAAAAAAAAAGGTCATTCTTCTAAATAACCATGGCTTATTCATTAAAATCAGAAGATTAGGGGCAGCCCGGGCAGCTCAGTGGTTTAGCACCTGCCTTCAGCCCAGGGCGTGACCCCCGGGTCCCGGGATGGAGTCCCACGTCGGGCTCCCTGCATGGAGCCTGCTTCTCCCTCTGCCTGTGTCTCTGCCTCTCTCTCTCTCTCTCTCATGAATAAATAAATATCTTTAAAAAATCAGAAGATTAACAGATACAATACTACCATTTAATCCACATTCAAATGATGTCAACTGTCCCAATCATATTCCTTATAGCAAAAATAAACACATGAGCAAAACAATTCTTCCCTATTAGGCCTTAATTTTTTTCTCCAGAACTGAATCTTGGATGATGCATATTTGGTTTTCATATCTCTTTTAGCCTCTTTCAATCTGGAAAAGTTCATTGCTGTATCTCCAGAGCCCAGAAAAGGAATTCATAAGTATTTGTTGAATGGATTAATACTTTCCAATTAAAAGCTCTCCAATTAAAGGCTGGAAGGAAAAGAAAGCTCCTGGAACCAGGTGATTCAAGACGAGCAGAAATAAAAGCCAGAGGGGGCTACTGCAGAAGTGAGACCTGCTCCTCCCTCAGGAACTCCCCCCAGGAGAGACTTGACGCCAGGAATCAAGAAGCCCAAGGAGACACGGGCAAAGGGATGCTCCTAAAGGTAAATAAGCAAATGGTTATTCTTGGAATAGCCAGGCTAGTCATTCTCTCTCCATATCCTCCTGTTTCCAGAGTGGCTGGCTGAAGGGTTTGCCCTAGAGTGAGCATACAGAGGAGCGGACCCAGACCTGCAAGCTCTGAGCCCTCAGGTGGCCACAAAGGAGAAGAGCAGCGGGACTGTCCTTTAGGAGGAGGTGCCCGCTTGTCTGTAGGCTCAACTTCCCTACAGCCACAGACCGTAACGGGAAACCCTTCAGTCAGCATCCTCATCCCATGTGCCCCTCTAGGCCTTCCAGGAGACAGATCTATCCTGGAAACCAACACACAGTAAGTTGTAGAAACCTTTGCCAGATGTTTATAGCATTACTAAGTGTCAGGACAGGGAGACCTAAAGGAACCTCAATTAAAACAAAGAATCACCAAATACTTTAGGAACATGAACGGTTTGAAAAAGAAGAACCAGGACTAATGTATGGGATAACCGACTCACAACGAAACCACCTTTTTTTCATTTCATACAAAGCTTAGAATTATTTACAGAACATCAACTGGCTGTGAAATCCACAGAACTAGGATAGATTTCCATGAAGAGCTATTAAACAAGAAAAACTTAAGATTTTAATTAATTGATTAATTAGATTTTATTTATTTGATATATATTTATTTGATATATATAATCTATATATAGATTTATTAGGATTATTATTCTATTCTATTATATGTTAGATTTATGTAGAATTATTTACAGAATTATTTATTTGATATATATAATCCATATATATAGATTTATTAGAATTATTATTCTATTTTATTATTCTATTATATATTAGATTTATATAGAATTATTTACAGAATATCAACTGGCTGTGAAATCCATAGAACTAGGATAGATTTCCATGAAGAGCCATTAAACAAGAAAGACTTAAGATTTTTTTTTAAATTTTTAAAAATTTTTTTATGATAGTCACACAGAGAGAGAGAGAGGCAGAGACACAGGCAGAGGGAGAAGCAGGCTCCATGCACCGGGAGCCTGACGTGGGATTCGATCCCGGGTCTCCAGGATCGCACCCTGGGCCAAAGGCAGGCGCCAAACCGCTGCGCCACCCAGGGATCCCAGACTTAAGATTTTAATTAATTGATTAATTAATTAGATTTTATTTATTTATTTGATATATATTTATTTGATGTATATCAAATATATTTGATATATTATAATATCAAATATAATATAATAAATATATTATATATTATATATAAATCTAATTAATATATTATATATAAATCTAAATATATAGATTTCTCTATATCATCTATCTATCTATCTATCTAGAGAGAAGCAGACTCTCCACTGAACAGAGAGCCCAATGCAGGACTCGATCCCAGGACCTGAGCCAAAGGCAGATGCTTAACCGACTGAACCACCCAGGTATCCCAAGAAAGACTTAAGATTTTACTTTATTTATTTATTTTATTTATTTTATTTATTTATTTTTTTTAAGACTTAAGATTTTAAAGATGATGTAAAAAGAAAGCAATTACTAGGAGGGCTGAGTAACCGAAAGTATGAAGCTAAAGAACGAGCCAGTGATTTGGAAATTAAGGTGTGTTTTGGTAATGTCAAATAAAAAAACAATTGGAATTCTGGGTAGAAAATTAAGAGCTGTCGATAGGTCCAGAAGAACAGGTATTCGTTTAAGAGAAGCTAAAGAGAAGAGAACAGAAGGGAGACAAAAAAGTCAAAGAAATAATAGAAGGAGATTTCCCTGAGGGGAATTTACAGGTAAGACTTTAGATCCAAAGAGCTCCCTAAGGATAGGTAGGAATTCTGAAAGACACCCCCATCTAAATTTCTGAATTTTATGGGTAAGGAAAAGTCTTATTAATTTACAGGGAAATAAATCAGTCACAAAGGAAAGCAGATCAGATTAGCAGCATCTTACGTGCAACACAGAAAGCTGAAGGACAAGGAGCCGAGTGCCAAGGTCTCAAGCTGCAGTTCTGTAGTCAAACATTCTTTTGCCAAATTAAGGAGCTATGAAAGCATATCACTCAGGCTCCGGTTTGGGAATAATTGGTTCACAAACGATACATTTTCAAGAGAGGAGAACCGGATATAGAAGAAAGCGTGATAAGCGGAGAAGCTCACAGAATTTATAACTAAATGTAAAAAATTCTGTTTATGATCACTGTGTTTAATACAATTGTAAAGAAATGATTCCTGAAATAGAAATATTATCCCCATCATGGTGACAACTGCTGTACTATTATTATAGATATTTTAATAATAATCATGTATAGCTATATATAAAATTATATATTACTATCTTATATGTCATATATTATATTGACATGAAAATTAACAGTATCTGAAATAAAATTATACATTCTTTCGTTAAGATCTTGGAAGACTGAATGGAACAGGGGGTGAATCATACGTAATAGAGATCTCGTTTTGGGGGTAGAAAATCATGGATGCTAATGGACGATACTGATGCAAAAATAGATTTAAATAGGTTTGTTAGAAATTTTATTTACTAATAGACTGCATCCAGGCTGTGGATAGTGGCAGCGTGTTACTTGCCTATTTAGTATCCAGTCCTGCTTTCTTCCTTGGTAATAGAATTCTGATTTCATTTAGGGAAGTAATGTGTCTATTTAAGGCACATTTCCGAGCCTCTCCTGCAGTAAGTAGTGGGCACTTTACTAAATGTAAATGGAAGTGCCATGTGAAATGTCAGGAAAGGCTTCTTTTTTATTATTATTATTACTTATTTATTTATTTTTTATTGGAGTTCAATTTGCCAACATATAGCATAACACCCAGTGCTCATCCTGCCAAGTGCCCCGCTCAGTGCCCGTCACCCAGTCACCCCCACCCCCTGCCCACCTCCCCTTCCACCACCCCTAGTTCGTTTCCCAGAGTTAGGAGTCTCTCATGTTCTGTCTCCCTTTCTGATATTTCCCACTCATTTTTTCTCCTTTCCCCTTCATTCCCTTTCACTATTTTAATAAAGAGCTGACTCTGCTGCCCTGGGCCCTTTGTGGCTTGCCCTTCTTTCTCCTGCTTGGAAATTGGACACAACGGCTAACGTCCTCACAGACACCCAGGGTCTTGAGAAGTGAGAGTCATGTTCTAAGGATGGAGGAACAGAAAGAGAAGAGCTGGCTGGATTTCTAAGGCCAGGGGAGGTTTTAGACCCATTCTGGACTGATTTTCTTCTAGACTTTTCTTTTCTTTCTTTTTTTTTTTTTTTGGCTTGGGGGAGAAAGAAAAAAAAAAAAACAAAGCATGCCTTTAAGCTGCTTATTTTGGAGTTTCTATTCATGTGGCCAAACCGAATCCTAACTGAGTTAAAGATCTTCCAAACTGATAGAGGAGTAGGAACAAAATAAAGGCTTGATCAATCCAGCAAAGGTTAAGAAAGCAAAAGAAAAAAAAAGGAAATAACGAACAACAGGAAAATAAACGGCAGATTAGAAAAAATACTGAAGTCCTAGATTTCTTGTATAAAAGACACCAAAAAAATGATGCCCAACGGTTGAAAATGAAGGGTGACTAAACACATATGAAGTGAATGGGGTGACGATATTCATGTCTGGAGGAATAGAATTCAAGACCCAAATAATTAAAGGAAATGTGTTTTGCTATTTCAAATGGCATTGCTGGAAGAAAGGTAAAATATGCCAGGAAGATAGAATGGTTACAAACTTTAATGAACTGAACTTGCATTGAAACAGAGCAAAAACTGTTATAATGAAAATGAGGGGCAGCCCGGGTGCCTCAGCGGTTGAGCATCTGCCTTCAGCAGATGGGAGATCGAGTCCCACATCGGGCTCCCTGCATGGAGCCTGCTTCTCCCTCTGCCTGTGTCTCTGCTTCTCTCTCTCTCTCTGTTGCTCATGAATAAATAAAATATAAAAAAAAAAGAAAAAAAAAGAAAATGAGGTGTATCTGACAAAGCCAAAATATCTGTAGGAGACAAGACTCTGTGAGTCTCGGGAGGTGACGATTCACGAGAACCAGGTATCCTTCTGTTTATAGGCGACTTGGATGACACGATGGACCAGCTTGCTCTGAATGTTATACCCAATGAAGAGAGAATAGACATTCTCTTTAACACCCAATTTTAAAAAATTGATTAAATAGGTATCAGAGAAAATCTGAATCAATTGTCCAAGAAGAAATCCTTGAAGGCTATGTTCTCTTAACACAGGATAATACAAGTTAGAAATTACAGATGAAAGAGAATTAGTGATAATTAAAAAAAAATTAACCACTGGGGAAAAAGAACAGTCTTCATAATAATTTTTTTAAGGATTTTATTTATTTATTCATGAGAGACACAGAGAGAGAGAGGGGCAGAACTCCACCGCGGCGTCCGGACACACCACCGCCACCCCCTCCTCAAGGAGTCCCGGGTCCTCTGCCCACCCTCTCTCGCTGTTGCATCTACTGAGCTCCCCACCAGCCCCTCCTTCAGGGAATACTGACCCCTGGGTGGTGGGTTTCCCGTTGGTCTCACTATTCCAGACAGCATCCGGGATCACGTACACGACCCACTCAGCGGTCTGTGTCCCCTGTTCCCTGTCCTCGTCTTGACGTTCACCCCAGCTCCCGTGGCCAGTCCAGGGGCCTGTCATTACTCGGAGCTACTCTACTTACAAATACTGACCACAGCCTCCTAGCCTTCCAGTGCTCCCATTCTGATTCTTCTTTTATACCCATTTTCCAAATTTCACTTCCTTGACCTCTTTATTCTCTCTTTATATGTTTGCTGGCTCCAGCCTCCACTTGTTTCCCTTTGCAGGTTCAGTTGCACGGCCCGCCACCTAGATGGCTCTTTTTGCCAATAAGCGCTACTCCCTGGCCCTGTTTTTATGCACTCTGGTGAGACTTCTACCCCTGAGGAATCCAGTTCTCTGCCTTCTCTGGTCTTTTCCAGGTTTATTGAACATATCTAGAAAAGAAAATACATGAAATGACCAGAGACGACACATTCACAGGTCGGGCTTATGACCTCAGGCCCTCGACGCTCCAGGCAAACGCACAGCACTCCCGTTCTGCACAGAAGCCACGGCCCGCCTTCCTGTAGCTCCGTCACCCTCCCACCCGCGCAGCCGGCCTTGCCCCCAGCAGGTAGGCTCATCGGCCAAGCTAGAAGGGCTTGGGCATAAATTCCTTTTGTTTCCTGCCAACGTCTACAATCTTACGGGGACTCACATTCACTTCTTCCCTCATCCGTGGTTATGTTAAGAGTTTTCTTCTCTCTCGTCTAGGACTTAACCTTCATCCCGTCTTCGGCCTTCTCAGAAGTCTCGCTCTGTGGATTATCTCCACTCCCTCCTGCACTTTAACATCTCCTGGCATTTTTAAAAACAAAAATTGAACATGGCCTACAAGGCCCTTTGTGGTCCGGCCTCGTCCCGCTGCCTCCAGCATCCTCCTCTTCCATGTCTCACACGTTGCTCTGGGTCCTGGCCATGCAGCTTTTCTGTCAGTACCTTCAGTGGACCTTGTTCTCACTTATCCGGGGATTTTGCACAGGCTGATCCTTATTTCTGGAATGCCACTTTCCCTTTCATCTCCAGTCCCCATATTTGAGTAATGCTTTTCGCATCTCATATCACCTTCTCTGATAGGCTTCACCCACACTCCTTAATAGCGTGTCACGGCACTTATCATCTTGAAATATACTAAGAGCTCTACTTTTCTGGCCCTCTTCATTCTTGTTTTCTCCAAAAAGACCAAGAGTTCTTGGACTTGTTCCCTGGCTTTGTTCTAGTCAATGTTGAGTCCCATGTCTGACATACAGGAACCTGGAACATGCCTGATAGACAGGAAATTCAACATATTTTTTTTGTAAGATTGAGTCAATCTTTGGCTTTGAAGCATAATGCAGAACTTTAAGAATTTTAACTGGATCCTATGGGAAATATATTCTGTGTGGTTAAGAGTCCTAAATGGTGCTGTTCATCAAGCCAAAATTGAAACGTTGGAGGGAGAGATAGAGTCCACAATCGTCAGTGTCAGAAGAAATGGGCCAGAGAGAGGTTTTCACTGTACATAGTCCTGTTTATCCGGCTCTGCCCCTGACCCCAACCAGAAAAGGGGGCCAGTAAGGGGCTGCAATCTGATCTGGGCTCCTCCTCCAAGCATTTTCTTTCCCAGGAAAGGAGTAAAGAGAAATCTTGACTTTCTCCTACCGACCAATACAATAATATACTTCAGTGGAGAAGCTTAATCAGTAAACCTGAGAAATAATATTTGAGCTTTATTAATGCAATTCTGATGGGCATCTTATCAGATTAGGTATTCTTGACAAATACCCCTTATCTGAATAGCATTTTTTAAAAGTCAAATGGATTTGTTATTACTTTGGGATTTTATACTTTCTGTGCTAGAAGCAAAGAGTATAAAATACTTAAAGTGAGTATAGAGTAGGGCGGCCATACATCCTGCTTTCCTTGGTGCAGTCCCAGTCAAGACCTATTTTTTTCCCAGAGTCTGGGCTGGGTTAGCATGTGACCTGGATTTTTAATTTATTAGCAAAAATCAGTATTGTTATTAATGGCTACATTAAGATAAACTGAGATAGTTGGGTAGGTCTTCACTTTGCAGTTCAGTGATGGTCTCACCGAGGAGCGTGAGAAGCCCACGCTCGCACTTTAACACACGGTTAAATCTGAAAGACACCTGGTGATAGCCTTTCTTCTTATCTTTTATAGATGCAATTTGACTAACACCTCCCTTTTATTTTTATTTTATTATTTTTTAAAGATTTTGTTTATTTGTTCACGAGAGCCTGATGCAGGACTGAATCCCAGGGCTCCGGGATCACGACCGGAGCCAAAAGCAGATGCTCACTGGCTGAGCTGCCCGGGTGCCCCTAACAGCTCCCTTTTCTTTTCTTTCTTTTCTTTTCTTTTCTTTCTTTCTTTCTTTCTTTCTTTCTTTCTTTCTTTCTTTCTTTTTTTTTTTAACATCTCCATTTTAAAGACAGCATGCGGGACTCTGTCTGATAATAGCGTGCCTACTTAGAACAGTTAGGGCCTGCGATTTCCTTCAGGTCTTGGATGGCGGTGGGAGAGGGATTTGACACGGTCCCCCTGCCAGCCACCTGGGGAATCAGCAGTTGTTCAGTGGCCTGGAAAGTGCAGCAAAAATCAGGGCAGAGGCCGACAGAGGCAGCAGGGAAGTTGTGACGTTTCGGGAGCAATCTCTGGGACCCAGACACTGATGAGGCCTGGAACAGACGGGCAGGAAGCAGCCGACTTCCCTTGTGACAGTGGTTTTGGTCTATTGTTTTGTGGTACAAATCTCATTTACCTATTTTACTGTTTGGTGTGGTTTTAACAATTCTGAACACTTCTGGCAGCTAAAGGAACGAAAACGAAAAACAAAAATTAAGCAGCCAATATTCATTTCTTAGAGAGAGTTGTTGATGAACATGACACGCGTACAAAATGTTTGACATTTACTATCCATTTCAGACACCGGAGTGCTGGGAGGCCTGGGTGGCTCAGCTGGGTGGGTGTCTGCCTGCCTGTGGCTCTGCCCATGATCCAGGGTCCCCTGCAGGAAGCCTGTTCTTCCTCTCCGTCTGCCTGACACTTTCCTTGCTTGTGCTCTCTCTGTGTCTTAAAAAAACAAACAAACAAACAAAAAAAACTAAAAAAAAAAGACAAAATGGCTATTTTTTTGATTTTTAAATTTATTTTATTTTTTTGTATATATATATTTTTAACTTTCTTTTTTTTTTTTTTTTTAAAGATCTTATTTATTTATTTATGAGAGAAGAGAGAGGCAGAGACCCAGGCAGAGGGAGAAACAAGCTCCATGCAGGGAGCCCAATGCGAGACTCGATCTCGAGTCTCCAGGATCACACCCTGGGCTGAAGGCAGGTGCTACACCACTGAGCCACTTGGGTTGCCCTATTTTTTGTATATTTTTTATTGGAGTTCGATTTGCCAACATACAGCATAACACCCAGTGCTCATCCCGTCAGGTGCCCCCCTCAGTGCCCGCCACCCAGTTACCCCCACCTCCCTGCCCCCCTCCCCTTCCACCACCCCTAGTTTGTTTCCCAGAGTTAAGAGTCTCTTATGTTCTGTCTCCCTCTCTGGTATTTCCCACTCATTTTTTCTCCTTTCCCCCTTATTCCCTTTCACTATTTTTTATATTCCCCAAATGAATGAGACCATATAATGTTTGTCCTTCTCCGATTGACTTACTTCACTCAGCATAATACCCTCTAGGTCCATCCACATCGAAGCAAATGGTGGGTATTTGTCGTCTCTAATGGCTGAGGAATATTCCATTGTATACATAGTCCACAGCTTCTCTATCCATCATCTGTTGATGGACACCGAGGCTCCTTCCACAGTTTGGCTATTGTGGACATTGCTGCTATGAACATCGGGGTGCAGGTGTCCCGGCGTTTCATTGCATCTGTATCTTCGGGGTAAATCCCCAGCAGTGCAATTGCTGGGTCGTAGGGCAGGTCTATTCTTAACTCTTTGAGGAACCTCCACACAGTTTTCCAGAGTGGCTGCACCAGTTCACATTCCCACCAACAGTGCAAGAGGGTTCCCCTTTCTCCGCATCCTCTCCAACATTTGTGGTTTCCTGCCTTGTTAATTTTCCCCATTCTCACTGGTGTGAGGTGGGATCTCAGTGTGGTTTTGATTTGTATTTCCCTGATGGCTGTTCTAAACTAGTTTTGTTAATTTTAAATTCCAAGTTTTCTTGAGCGTGTGCGAAAAGTGAACTTCTGGCTGCTAAATTATTGGCTTCATTAACAAAAGGACTTGGCAGATGTTTAAAAGATGCCCATTTATATGAACGTCATCAGATATTTCAAGTAGAAAAATCAACTAACTTCAATAATGGTTCAGTTTTCCATCCAATTCATGGAATCAAAATAAAGATTTTGGAAGTCCACTTGACATTATTGGGAATGCTATTGTAAATTTAGTTAAACAGTTTACATTTGGAGATAAAAATTATTTGTTTTTATGGTGATAATACGAATATAAGTTTTGGTGGATCATAATGTGGTGGTAAAAATGTTTTGAGATAAAAAAATAGGAATGTACCTATGGTGCACATGTAATTTTTATTCGGGGCCAATATTTATTTATTTATTTATTTATTTATTTATTTATTTATTTATTCATTCATTCATTCATTCATTCATTTATTTATTCATTTATTTATTTATTCATGAGAGACACAGAGTGAGGCAGAGACACAGGCAGAGGGAGAAGCAGGCTCCCTGCAGGGAGCCCCATTGGGACTCAATCCTGGGACCCCGGGGTCACGCCCTGAGCTGAAGGGAGACGTTCAACCACTGAGCCACCCGGGGATCCCCTGGGGCCAATATTTATATTCATAGACATTAATCTGTGAATTCTGAGTATATTTTGTTTAAAATTCATTCGACATCTTTAATCAAAATATTCATTAAACGAAATGCCAAGATCTTCAGCGTTTGAAGCTTTTAATAAATCGCAATGATTGAAAATAGGGCCTGCAACAGGAGGACATTGAAATTTATTTCCATAAAAGCAAGTGAAAAACCAAACAAATCAAATGATGAGCACTCAAACGGTTTACAAAGTTTAATTTTGAGATTTTAGAACAGCTTAACCTCGTGGGAAGAATGTTTTGATAGAGCTTCTATATTTAAACAAACAAATTGACATTTTAGTCTGGAATTTGATGGAATTAAGAAGCCCTATGATGTCGCAGCGCTCAATCTGGTGAAACATCTAAAAGATCATAAGGGAAGATTACTTGTCAATTCTTTTGGCCTTCTAAAAATATTTGTCAAGTAATGCTACTTCGAATAGAAGATCGTATCTGCGGAAATTTCTGGGCTGAGATATTTACACATTTCATTAAGACAAAGTTAGAATAAAGTATTTTATTTGGCAGGATTTTCTGAGTTTACCAGCTACCTCAGCAATTGCAGAGAGAGTATTTTTCTCACTTAAAATACTATGATCTACAGAAAAGAGTTAATTAAAGGTGCTGACAACTTCAAATTTATTACCATAAAATGCAACTTTGGCGAAGGCTGGCAGAGGTAAAAGTAATTAATAAAACCGTATTGGAAGGATATTCTTGAGAAGAAAACCAGCTGACGTGGTGTCCGACAGAGACGGCTGAGGCGCAGATTGAAGTCTGTGAATACACACCCTGAATAGTTATTCTGCTTATGTTATTTTTTAGCGTATGATTTGAGGCATGATGCATCTCTGAATTTCAGCAATTGTGCTATTATAACTTGCTAAAAAAATGGCCAGCGATTGCCATTCTGCAATTTTCTGTGCTTTTCTCTGGAACTGTTCAGAATAAAGGATCTTCCAGAGATAGTCCACCTTGAGCTCCGTGGGTGGACGATGCTTCATCACATGACCTGCCAATGGCTGGGGCCTCTGGGAAACTATCAGGTCATCGGAATGAATATAGCAGAATATTTAACACCTTGAAATGCTTTCTTTGTCAAAAATAGGCCACCTGGGTCTCTGGCACATGCAGCCTTGGGAGGTGGCCTGGCCGCCCTTCCCGTCTGACGTGTTGTTTAGGAAAAGAGGAGAACATTAGGGCAACTTCCAGTGACAAAGGCGGCTTAGGTGTCAGGTCTGACCCCAGTGGAGGGGAAAAAGTCAAAGCAGGGTTTTAGGAGACCTTTATAGCCAGAATCCGTGTGTGAACAGAAATCGAAACGGGCACTGGGGGTTATTCTGTATGTTAGTAAATTGAACGCCAATAAAAAATAAATTAAAAAAAAAAAAAAAAAAAAAAAGAAAGGAACGGAGAATTCAGGAGCACCAGGGCTGCTCGGCTGCATTTCACCAAACGGGAGGTAATAATCTCAGCGATCACAAGTCACCTGCACAACAAGCGTTTCTCTACTACTTTTTCACTACATATTCATCTTCTTTCATGGAATTCAAAGACCGAAACCTCCTAGAAAACGAGTTTACAATAATCTAGGAAGGAAGCAAAAGATTGTTCATGGACACTGAGCCCGAGCGAGATAACCTGGTGGCGTTTATCCCGGGCTCCTAAATAATAAATAATAATGCAGTTTGCATAAAATTGTTCAAACTTTGGCTTAAACGAAAAGAAGTCTGGCCTAGAGTCCTTAGCGCAATCCCGACTGAGAATCCCAAGGCGGCCCCCTGGGCGCCGGTCCTGCCCCTCTCGCCCTGAGCACCGTCGGAGAAGGTCATAAGCGAGCTGGCTGGCCTTGGCCAAACGTGTCGCTGCGAACCTACGCCGGGCACTCACGGGCCGGGCAGCCTCTCCTCATTTCTAAGGAAACGTGCTCCCCACTTGCACGTCGCCTCCCCCCGACGGCCACTGTCCACGCTCAGGGCCTTTGCACGACTTTAGCCATCGTCTCAGTGATCAGGCCCGTCTCTGTCGGTCCCAGGTAGCTCTTGGGCTTCGAGACTAGTCTGCACAGCTTGCTGGTGGGCCTCCCCTGAGCGGCTCGCGGGCCTCTCGGACTCCGTGTCCTCTTTATCACTCTCCCTCCACGACGGCGCTTCCTTCCGTGTTTCTCATCCCACCAAACTGCATGAGTACATTCTTAGATGCCACGTCCCAAGTCTTGGGGTTCTCCTAGCCTCACGCATCCCGCGTCGAGTAGCCGTGCAGTGCGGTAGAGATCTCTGGATTCCTGCCCCTTTTTCTTATTTTCAGTGCCGAGCCCTTAATGCCAGTTCACCTGTCGATGGTCTGATCCATCCTCCTGTTGTTGCCAGGATGGTTTTTATAATTTAAATATGATCTTATTATTTCCTGCTTAAAATCCTCCAACTCTCTCAGTTGCCCTTCAGAATAAATCTCTGATATTTAGCAGAGCAAACATGGCCTTTAATGATCTGGCCTGGCCACATTTTTAGGTTTTTCTTTCCTCAATCCCTTGTTTGATGTTATGCTTTTGATGCAGATTTTCTTTTTTCTTTTTTCTTTTCTTTCTTTTCTTTTTTTCTTTCTTTCTTCTTTTCTTTTCTTTTCTCTTCTTTCTTTCTTTTCTTTTTTTTTTTTTTTTTAGGGGGGAGTGTTTTCCATTAACTTATACCTTGTCCTCTGTTGTTCCCTAAACCTGAGAGCCCTTGCCTCATTTAAAGCTTGTCTAAACCTACTCATTCAAGGGATCCCTGGGTGGTGCAGCGGTTTAGTGCCTGCCTTTGGCCCAGGGCGCGATCCTGGACACCCGGGATCGAATTCCACGTCGGCCTCCTGATGCATGGAGCCTGCTTCTCCCTCTGCCTGTGTCTCTACCCCCCCCCCCCCCGTGTGACTATCATAAACAAATAAAAATTAAAAAAAAAATAAACCTACTCATTCTTTCAGGCTCAGATTAAGAGACTCTATTAAAAGCTTTTCCTGGAGTTCTCTGAATCTTCCCCATTCTTTCAAGTCTGGCTCAGGCATTTTGCCTGTGGGCTTCCGTGGCACCTCGTGGAGTGCGGCCCCGTGAGCTTCCCTAGGACAGACCCCGTGAGAAGCGCTGGAGGGAGGTTAGGTCAGCATGTCTGGTTGGTGGGGAGCACCCCTGCCCCACCTGAATGGCTCCTTCCTTGTAGGGCCCGGTGTGCAGGTATGTCTGCAGGAGGCAGTGGGCTCCCTGTGAGGCAGAAATAAAGCAGGAATTGAGGGGCCTGGGGCCAGTTGGTTCTCTAACAAGAGTGTTGGGGAGAGATTCTCAGTGAGAGAGTAGAGTTGGGGGGTGCAGGGAGTAATGGGAGATGGGACAGGATGGCAAGTGTGGGCCCCGCTTCTCCAACAGACAAACTTTTCTGTTAGCCACTAGTTCTAGAGACATGACTGTGGCAAATTCCTATCATCAAGGGATTCACAACTGGGCCTGGGATCAAATTTGGGATGATTTATCTCAGATAATTTATCTGGCTTCTAACGAGGGAGAGCCTAGAAGAGAATGAAGTTGTAATGTACTTCAGGATCAGTGGGTAGAGAGAAGGGGGTTTCTGGATAAATATTTAAAGGTAGTAGGAACTGGGCAGTTGGTTAGATAAAGGGATTGAAGGAATGTCTGAGGGTTTGAGTCTGGAGCGCACTGGAGAGTGAGTGTGTGTGTGCACGAGCACGCATGTGTGTGCATGTGTGGTGTATGGGTGAGCTGTGGGCAAAAGGAAGAACTCTGACTCTAAAACCCAAATGGGGGATCCCCGGGTGGCTCAGCAGTTTAGCATCACCTTCAGCCCAGGGTGTGATCCTGGGGTCTCAGGATCTAGTCCTGCATCGGGCTCCCTGCATGGAGCCTGCTTCTCCCTCTGCCTGTGTCTCTGCCTCTCTCTCTGTGTCTTTTTTGAATAAATAAATAAAATCTTTTAAAAAATAAAATAAAATAAAATAAAATAATAGAATAGAATAGAATAAAATAAAATAAAATAAAATAAAATAAAACCCAAACGGTCTCTAGCAGCAGAACATTCGAGCTGAACGCTAAGCCAACCGTTGCAAACTTTGCAATTTGTACAAATCTTTCCTAAGAGGGGATTGGATCTCTGACACCAACACCGGAACTACCACAGAGCAGGGGCTTTAATAAGCATCACTACTCACTATTGACCCATTCCTCTAGTTGCCTCACTCTTGACCTCAGAAGTTAATTAGGAAATTATTCACAGAAATGGGGGCTTGAGAAATAGGAGCATGTGTTCTGAGTATTTTGACCTTTAATATATAATAGGTCCCAGGTTCAGTGTTATTAAATGTAAAGAGAGTGAAGGAATTGAATGCGTGTGTTCCAGAGGTACCTGTTTCTTTTTTTTTTTTTTTAAGATTTTATTTATTTATTCATGAGAGACACAGAGAGAGGGAGGCAGAGACACAGGCAGAGGGAGGAGCAGGCTCCATGCAGGGAGCCCGATGCGGGACTCGATCCTGGGACTCCAGGATCACGCCCTGGGCTGAAGGCAGGCGCTAAACCGCTGAGCCACCTGGGGATCCCTGGATCTTCCTTTCCTATTCTTTAATGATGTACTGGGCAGATGCCTTGACTTTCTGCTCACTTGGTCCATTCTTGAAAATTTACTATCAAGCTTTGTATAATCGTCATCTCCCTTTTTTTTTTCTGTCCTCACAGGCTCAGCAGGTGGACAGAGGGAGTGCAGAGGCCCAGGTGTATGGTTCGGTTCTGGGATGCCTCCTATTCGTTGGATGAATGAGGCCTCAGCCTACATTTTCTGTTCAACCCCATTTTATGCTATTCCACCCTGGGCTTCCCTCCAGTTGGTAGGCACTGGGATCAGAGAAATTAATGTGAAAGACTCCTGCCTTCAAGAAGTTTACATTCTGGGGCTGTTATTGAACTTAACACAAAATATTGTGAGATCAATCAACCTGTAATAAAAAGCCTCTAGAAAAGAAGGGTAGTAGTGCCTGGGGACAGAGGGAGTGGAGAAAAGGGCATGAGTTGGGTAAACACTGTGGTGTCTTCAAGGACAGGGTTTGGCAGCTGACCAGACCTGGGGAGGGAGAGGGAGGGAGAGTTTCAGCATGAGTGAGTAAGAGGGTAGTGTGGCCTTGACGGGGTGGGAAGGGGGAGTGTGAGGTCGAAGACAAGGCTCCAAGTGGGGTACGTGCGTGCACACGTGAGTGTGCATATATGTGCTTGGGCTTGTAAAGACAGAGGTGGACACACCCCTTCTCCTTGAAAAAGCCTTGAAAACCCAACAGGGGAGGGTCCTGCTATTTGAATCAGTCTTTTTTTTTTCCAGAATAAATTAGTTCCTGACTCTGAATCTGTATCAGGAAATACCTCCTTCCCTCCAGCCCTCCTTGCCTGGCTCCTCATTTAAGACCCAGGAATCGGAAGGGGATATACTCACAAGAGTGGAGGCGGGAGCCAGGGGGATCTGAATAAAGATTTGTTCATTAATTTAAAATAAGTGCCCCTTGGTGGGATGAGCACTGGGTGTTATGCTAAATGTTGGCAACTTGAACTCCAATAAAAAAAAAAAAAAAAGCCCCAAGTTTAATGTCAGTCCTAAATGGAGTCAGAGTGGGAAGGCATAGGATGGGCGAGGTAGGGGCTACTCCAGAAAAGGTTCTTTTTTTTTTTTTTTTTTTTTTCCCTCCTGAGATGGTTAAAAAACATACCACTTTGTGCCTGGGTGGCTCGAGAGGGGTCCTCCGTGGACCTCCTGCGGAAGGTCCTAGTGATCTGGGCCTGCCTGTCCTCATGTCCAGCAGCTTCTCTCTGTAGTTCTCATACCTGCGTGCAGAGCCCTGTCCTGGAGAGCAGAGGATGGAAAGTATAGATTTCCATGGGAAGGAGTGACCCAAACCCTCTAGGACGTCCTAGCCTGAGGGCGAAGAGACCTACATAGCCAAGCATGAGCGTTAACTGTCTTTGCAGGAGGCATCTCACACCTATCACTTTGACTTCTAGAAGCACCTGTCGGCAACGCAGTAACGAGTCCTTGTCCTGAGCAGATGCAAGCTGACTGGTCAACACCTTGGTCGAGGGCACCAGGTATGGCCAGAGGGCAAAGAGGTTGCTTTCTCAGAAAAACACCTTGCGACACATCACGTGACGCATCACAGATCTGTGAAGGCTGCGTAGATATTTGGAAACGGTCACAGGCTGTTCCGTTCCAAAGTGAGGAATGTAAGGAGAGAGGCTGAGGTTGAAAATGGGGCTTGACCGCCTCGATACGAGGCTTTCGGGTTTGCATTGGTTGCTAAGGAGGTTCTAAGGTCCGTTGTGAGAGAGCAATTTCCACAAATATTTTGAAGCAAGAGATGCTCTTTTTCTTTCTTTCTTTTCTTTTTTTTATAGGTTTATGGAGACATAGTTGACATATCACACCTGAAGTTCCAGGTGTTCAGTGCTGTTGATTTGCTACGTGTGTGTATTGCACGATGACCGCCACCGGCGGGCCTCGGCTACCACCTCTATCCTGTCACATAGTTCCTACGTCTTTCGTGTGGTGAGAACTTCTAAGATCTTCTTTCTTTCTTCTTTCTTTCTTTCTTTCTTTCTTTCTTTCTTTCTTTCTCTTTCTTTCTTTCTTTCTTCTTCTTTCTTTCTTTCTTCTTTTTTTTAAAGATTTTATTTATTTATTTATTCATGAGACACACACAGAGGCAGAGACCCAGGCAGAGGGAGAAGCAGGCTCCATGCAGGGAGCCCGACGTGGGACTCGATCCCGGGTCTCCAGGGTCACGCCCTGGGCCGAAGGCCGTGCTAAACCACTGAGCCACCGGGGCTGCCCAAGATCTACTTTCTCAACCACAGTCAAGTATATGACACAGTGTTATTGGCCATCGTCACTGTGATAGACGTTAGATCTCCAAACCTGTTAATCTTAGAACTGGAAGTTCACGCCCCATTTCCCACACCACCCCCTGATCACCACCACTCTACTCCGTGTTCATCTGAGCTTGACCTTTTTAGGTTCCATATATAAGTGATAATTGGTCCTCTTTTGGAACAAGTGGTGGCCCTTTGCCTCTCAGAATCACTAGTTTGAAGAGGACAATGGCCCCTTGGAGGTAGAAGTTCTGATTTATTTGTGACAAAGTTGTTCTCACCTTCCATCATGTAGATCTTGGACGTGGCTTTAGCAAGGACACTGACATAGTTGGTGAAGTTCCTTGGTCCTAAAGCCTTGAAAGGCTGAGGCATCATTAGATCCTGGGAAAATGTGTGTGTTGGGGGGACAACACATGTTGGGAACCTTCCTGAAGGGAGGAACCTATGAGGTGGAGTTAGAAAAGAGGAGAAGGAGAAGTCAGGGCTTCACGCTAGAGACTTATTGGGAGTCTTGGATGTGGAAAGGGAGAGGCAAAACCAGGACAAATCAGCTTAGTGGAAATGATTTAGGGGACCCCTGTCATTGAAGGTGACATAAATGTGAGGCAAAGGGAATTGTTTGAGGACTGGGATGGTTTTTACAGGAAGCTGTGATAAGATGGAATCCTAAATAGGAGGAAAGGAGCTCCCTGTGTAACTCTGTGCCTTTATCCACTTTTGGCAATTGGAGCTGGTTCTAAAGCCCTGATGGGACTTGGACTGGGTCTTCGCCAAGTCCCCATCGGCCCGACCCATCCTTTCATCCCCTGAGGCACCAGGGAGGCAAGCCCAGATACGTGAATTGCCAATTCAATCGCGAAATGACTTGGACAAATAGGATTTTTATGTTCCTGTAAGTTCACGTGTGCAGAGGCCTTGGGGGAAAAAGAAGCTGCCCAGTGGGGTGTGAAGGACACTAGGGTTTGTGTTCTCTGCTGAGATTCCAGGAACCTTGGGAGGCCTTTGTATCCTGAAATGTCCCAAACGGGCCACAAACGCTTGGTTCCCTCTGGTTTTCTCTTGAGTAGAATTCCATTCCCTCCCTCTCTTCCTGCTCTGAGTTGGCAACGATGAAGAACCAGCTGGACGCATCGGAGGGATTTAGCTTCCTTAATGGGTCGGACGGACGCTTGGAGGGGAAGGGGCCTAGGGAGAGGCCATTCCATCCATAGCTGCTGGCCTGGCAGGGAGGAGGGAAGCAATACGCCCCAAATGTCTTGTGTACGGTGGAGCTGGGGTGGGCGGATAAGCGTTTATTCCGACTTTACGTTTCGCTGTGAGTATGCGATTTTGCTCTGTGGATACACACTATGACTGCATGTTTACAGAATCATCTTTCTCAAGGCTAGGAGTCTCCTTGTTCTCCAGCTTTCTGTAATACGCCCTTTTTATACATGAAAAATGACATATGAGGCGAGTCCAGTTCATTCCCCCAAGTATCAGTGATTCCCGGGGCCTTCTGTTCTCATGGCCATTTCTCCCTATGATTTCCTTTTCTGGTCGAACTACGGATCTATCTTAGTTCTCTGTGGCTGTTATATTGGCTTTGAATGTCCCCAAATATAAGACTTGGTTCCCTTTGTCTGAATTCCTCTAAGCGCCACCAGCATGAAGCTGTTGGGTGAGACATCCCAGGACGACAGTTTTATGTTGACAATTGACCACCAACGGGGCATGTTCACTGGTCATGGCTGACGCAGAATTTCTCACTATCCGGCTCCCTCTTGAGGCCTCTTCCTGGACTTCTCTACTGTCCCCTTCCTGTTGTCCCTTTCTCCTAATTTTTTCACTTTTCCCCCTCACTCGTTCCCAAGACAAGTGTTTGTGGCGTGTGCACCACTTGCAGGGACTGTTGTGCCCACTGGTTTGCGGAGCTGTCCTGGTTTCTTATTGCCTCACTTTTCCAACAAAACGCATTCAGAGATCCTCAGGGTATATTTTTAGGCAACAGACAAAACAGAACCAAACAAACAAGACAACCCTCTGCCTCTGGGGTGGAAGTTGTCTCTCTTCTTTAAGACAAGAGATCTACGGTCAGTTATTTATTTATTTTAATAAATTTATTTTTTATTGGTGTTCAATTTGCCAACATACAGAATAACACCCAGTGCTCATCCCGCCAAGTGCCCCCCTCAGTGCCCGTCACCCAGTCACCCCCACCCCCCGCCCTCCTCCCCTTGCACCACCCCTAGGTCGTTTCCCAGAGTTAGGAGTCTCTCATGTGCTGTCATCCTCACTGATATTTCCCACTCATTTTTCCTCCTTTCCCCTTTATTCCCTTTCACGATTCTATATACTCCCCAAATGAATGAGACAATATAATGTTTGTCCTTCTCCGATTGTACAGTTATTTTTGTTGTGGAGTTTTCTTACTCTCGGAGGTCTATAATCAGGGTGAAGCCACAAGGGTGTGTGCGTGTGTGTGTGTGTGTAAGGGGTGGGGAGAGCAAGGAAGGCCTCACTGAAGGGGGACGTGGTTCCCTGGCCAGTGGCAGACCCTGTAAGTTCACCGCAAGGTTCTGACGCTGAGCCTCAGGGCTTCCTGCCCCCTGTCCTCCAGGCTCCCTGTGAATTCTCCGTCCTCTAGTCAACTGCTTCGCTGGGACAAACGCTCTGTAGCTGATTTTATGTGGGAGGCAAGGGGCTCTTGGCAGAGGGGAGTAGGCCGTGTCGTTGACAAACTGCTGGGTGGAGGGGTATGGGAGGGTTTCTGGGCGAGGAGTGGAGTGGGATCCAGGAGATTTCTGCATGTCCTTTCCGGACAGCTTGGGAGCAGGGCCCGGGGAGGTGGGAGCAGCGTGGGGCAGTAGAGCCGTGCTGTGAGCTCACCTCAGGAGGGCCAGGACCCTGCCCGTGAGGCAGCGGAGCACACGTGTGCGTGTGCTAGGGCATCTCTGTTCGAGGTATGGGTATATTGGGTATCTGTTTATATGCACAAGTTATATGTTTAATTTAATTTAATTTTAACTTTTCTGGGCCAGTCTTGGGGGAAGAAGTGCCTCAAGGAGCAGGGCAGGTATTAGAAACGACAAATACCCACCATTTGCTTGGATGTGGATGGACCTGGAGGGTATGATGCTGAGTGAAATAAGCCAATCGGAGAAGGACAAACATTCTATGGTCTCATTCATTTGGGGAATATAACGAATAGTGAAAGGGAATAAAGGGGAAAGGAGGAAAAATGAGTAGGAAATATCAGAAAGGGAGACAGACCATGAGAGACTCCTAACTCTGGGGAACGAACTAGGGGTGGTGGAAGGGGAGGTGGGCGGGGTGTGGGGGTGACTGGGTGACGGGCACTGAGGGGGGCACTTGACGGGATGAGCACTGGGTGTTATGCTATATGTTGGCAAATTGAACACCAATAAAAAATAAATTTATTATTTAAAAAAAAAAAAGAAACAGGGCAGGTCATGGGAGCTGGATGAAGGAATGGAACAACTCCGCAGCCCCAGGGGAGCCTTCCGACAGGGTCAGGGCTGAATCCGAAGGAGACTGATTCATGCAGGTTCCCAGCGTGCCACTGGCCTTCTCAAGTGTTCCAAGGGGCATTCCAGGCTGAGAGCTTGGAGCTGTGTGGGCTGCTTATCGAGGGGACGTAGGGTAGCTAACTTGGAAAACACCTTCTCTTACAGGGTCCCCATCTCCACCACTGCCCACTCCCCCTCCCCAGCCTGCTTCCTCCATGACCTTTGGAGAGTGCGCTGCAGGGCCAGAGCAAAGCCAAAATAAATACCGAATGGGTTGGCATGGGAGCCTGGGAAACACCTGCCAAGGGACAAAGCAAATGCCCTCCGGTAGCAGCAAGAGACGGCTCAGTGGATCTGGGGCCAGGTGAAGGATAGAGGGACAAAGGCAACTGAAAGAGGGCCCTTGTGGCAAAGGGATCTGAGCCCTGCCCGGGTCCCTGAGAACTGAGGGGACCTGCACAGAGCAGAGCGTGTTTGAACGAGTCAAGAGAGAGGGAAGAGTGGGGCTGAGCATGGGTGGGTGGGCAGAGACCCGTGACGAGATGGAGACACATGCACCGAGAGACAGGAAGGGACCAGGCGGGAGGGGGGACGTCGTGTAGACTGGGAGACTCTGAGAGAGATGATGAAGGGACTGTCCTAAGAAACCCCCTCCTCTCCTGCATGAGTTCTTGGGGGAGAGACTGGTTTGCCCTGGGGGCTGGGGCTCAGGAAGGCCTCCCCAGGGAATGAGGACCAACTCGGGTGTCGGCCGACCCCGTACCAAGGGCAGGGGCTTTCCCTGGCTCGAGGCGAGAAGTGGGGGCTGGCATGGGGTGCAGCCCCGTTGCTCTGCCCCCGGGAGAGGATGACCTGAAGGTTCAGAGATGCCCCGTCCTCTGGTGGCAAGGAAGCGTGCGTGAGGGAGGCCGGGGGGTCATTTGCCCCGGCTGGGGTGGGGGTTGAAATGGAGTCCGGTGGTCTTCGCGCTCTAAGTGCCAGCCGAGTGCTGGGAAGTGAGCGCCTGTGCCCGCGAGGTGTGTCCGGGCACCTGGCACCGCTGCGCGCCCCGGGCGGACGCCGTGTGGGCCACCTGCAGCAGGCCTCTGCGGCCCGGGAGACGTGCTCACTGCGGGGGAAGCTCACAGCTTTGCTGACTCCCGGGCACACCGCAGGTGGCTCCTGCAGGGCCTCCTGGGCAGCCCCTGCCCCCTCCTGTGCCCCAGGGCCGTGTCCTTAGCCGCAGGCCCCTCACCAGGCTCCGGTGCTCGCCTTCCTCCTCCCCTTCCTCTGTTCGGCCCTGGTTGCTCACCCTCGTCCCACCTGCATACTTATTCCGGCTTTACGTCCCCTCTGTGTTAAATGACCAGATTTATTTCTATTTTCCAAGTTGGGCCCCGACCGAGAAAGACTGGCCGTCAAAGCAGAAAAGCTCCTCCTAGTTGTGAGCTTCTGTCTTTTTTTTTTTTTTTTTTTTTGAGCGGAGGGGGCACCGGGTGCAAACGGATGCACGTGCGATTCCAGGAGGTGACGGGCACCAGGGAGCCCCCCGGGGGGGGAGACCTCTGGGCGGGGCACGTGAGCTGCGATGACCGAGGGTGCAGGTGTCTGCGGGGGAGCGGGGCAGGCCCGGGGCCTGGGGCCGGACCATCCGGCAGGAAGGCCACGCGGGAGACAGGAGGGAGCAGGAGGCCCTGGTGGCAGAGGATGCCGAGTCTGGGGTCCTCGCGGGCCCTCTCGAGGACTTCAGCTTTCACTCTGACGAGGAAAGCCACGCAGGAAGGAGCGATCGGAGCAATGGTGTCGTCTGACTTCCATGTTGAAAGGGTCCTTTTGGGGAGAATGGGCTGGGGAAGCAGAGACAGAGGCTACCCACGGGCCAGGCCGGCTGCCCGTTACAGGAAACCCAGGACAGGCTCCCATTTTCACCCGAAGGACGTGCAGAGGCGCCCGGCTTGGAGCCGGCAAGGTGGCGCACCTGGTCACCTGCTCACCCGGGACGCGCACGTCTCCGACCTGGCCGCCAGCCGTCCGGGTGCCCCCCGTTCTCTGAGGCCGCAGCCCCGGGGTGCTCCGGAGGCAGCACGCGGGGGAGGCCAGGACGGACTGGCTCCAGATGCCTTCCTCTAAAGCTTGGCCAGCACGCAGCAAGGGGCGCCACGCTGATTTGATTGCACTGGCCACAACCGACACGGGGCACCCAGCTGTAAGGGAGGCCGTAGTCCTCTGTTGCACGTATTGCCCGGGTTTTTGCCACCGAGGAAGAAGGGGAGGATGGATATTGGGTGGCAGTCAGCATCCTCTACTACACAGGTAGGAGGCACTAGCAGTCATCCAGGGAACAGAGGAGGGTGGCTTGTTCCAGCTGGTAGCGGAGGATGGTCGGACTCTAGACTATTTTGAAGGTAAATCTGATAGAATTCTCCAGAAAACTATTTGTTGGTGAGAGAGGGAGAGAGGTTGAGAGGGTGGCAGTGAGGGGAGTGGATGATGATGATGCCGTGTTAGGCCTGAGTAGCTCCAAGAATGGCCTGTTGCCGTGGACTGAGCTGGGAAAGACTTTTGAGGGGACCCAGTCGGCGAGGGTAGTGTCGGAAATCACGAGCGCTGGCTTGGCCGTGTTGAGAGGCCCATTAGACATCTTGGTGGAGACTTCAAACAGGCTGTTTGACGCATAAGGCTGGAGTTCAGGGGATATTTCTGTATTTCTGGGCGGGATAATATTTAAAGCCAAAAGATTGGATGAGATCGCCTTGAGCATGGAGGCAGAGAGAGAAGAGAATGGGATCAGGAAGACGGAGGGAATCAACAAAGGAGACAGAGCAACCGTGACCCGTAAGGGAGCCGGAGAACCAAGAGTGGGTGCCTACGGGCCTAGAGGACCCAGTGTTTCAAGGAGGCTGAGATTAACGATGTCATGTGCTGCTGTTGGGTCAAGAAGGACAAAGTGAGGATTAATCAGTCAATCACAAGGTGACTGGTCATCTTGATAAGAGTGTTTCCAGAGTAGTGGTAGGACTGCAGTGGGCTCCAAGCAGGACACAGGAGCATACCGTGGACTAGGGGTTCTGAAGGTCCTTTTCACTACAAAACAAGAGGAACCTGCATAGAACATACTTTAAAATTGCACTATTGAGCGTCCAAGAAGTCAAAGGATTCTCCAAAGAGAATTTACTCTTTTGGATTCTTTGAATCCAAGAAATCAAAGGATTCTTAAGTAAACCGTGAGCGAAGGCCAGAGTGATGCGTGGTAAGCTGCTCCTTCTTGGCAAGGAGATTCAGGGGAGTCTGAAAATTCAAAGTTCTTGGCTTTAACCATGTCTGCCCATATATCCCCATTCCAAGATCCTCCTCCTTCCTTACCTATGCCCTACCTTTAGCATAAGAGACCTAGAGGAGGGCAGCCCGAGTGGCTCAGTGGTGGAGCATCTGCCTTCAGCTCAGCGCATGACCCCGGGTCCTGGGATCGAGTCCCACGTCGGGCTCCCTGCGTGGAGCCTGCATCTCCCTCCTCCTGTGTCTCTCCCTCTCTCTCATACATGCATTCTCTCATAAATAAATAAATAAAATCTTAAAAAAAAAAAGAAACCTAGAGGAGTTGAACTTTTAACTGGTGTTGGGACTCTGAAGTCTTTCCAATGAGTCTCTCACTGTGGTCCTCAGCCACATCTTTCCTTTTTTTTTAAATTTAAATTTTATTTTTTTCCTTTTTATTAATATTTAATAATGAATTTATTTTTTATTGGTGTTCAATTTGCCAACATTCAGAATAACACCCAGTGCTCATCCCGTCAAGTGCCCCCCACAGTGCCCGTCACCCAGTCACCTTGCACCCCCCATCAGCCACATCTTTCCTATGAGTATAGGAAATGGGAAAATCCTTCAAAGTTGCCACGAAGGCTTCTGGTTTTCCACATGTGTTTCCAGTTGTAGATTCATAGCCTCTCTCTCCCCCCCCCCCTTCTAAGTACACATTCTAGCAATGTAAGAAAAACCAGGTGACTTTGGTTTTTAAAAGACCCCATTGTTGTCATGGAAACTAAGTGCCCAAAGCACCTGGTCTCTTGATGCCTTTCTTGCTCTCCAGCTGTACTTTTCCACATATTACCATTTCTGATGACCTGAGTAAAATGATGCAGTGAGCTAAAACACGGATTCCTAGGGCCTCAATTGCCACAGCAAGGAAGGCCGTCGTGTCCTCTGTTGGGAAAACCACCAGCCTGGAGTGACCTGGCTTGGCCAGATGCACAAAACCTAAAAAGAGTAATAAGTGGACAAACTCTGGTTGGAATTCAGTGGATGAATTATATAATCACATAATAAATGATTCAGCTATAATTGGCTTTTCAACTAGAAGAAAGTAGTTTCTTTTTTTAAAAAATAAATTTATTTTTTATTGGTGTTCAATTTGTCAACATACAGAATAACACCCAGTGCTCATCCCATCAAGTGCCCCCCTCAGTGCCCAACACCCAGTCACCCCCACCCCCTGCCCTCCTCCCCTTTCCACCACCCCTAGTTCGTTTCCCAGAATTAGGAGTCAAGAAAGTAGTTTCTTAAATCATTTTATCCATAAAGTACATTCCACGTAGTCTAAAAACCTAAAATAAAAAAAATGAAAACCTAAAATATAAAAGAAAACAATAGATGAATATTTAAGAAAATATAAAAATACCTTGGGGGGGGGTGGAAGATACCTTCTCACACAGGGGAGGAAAAATGAGAGAAACTAAGAAAAGAATGAACATTCATGATTATGCACAAACTTAAAAGTTGTATATGTCAGAAGATACTATACATGTCAAAAGATAGGAGACAGATCAGAAAATATTTTTTCTTATGCATGTGATATTCAGAGGGTTGCTCTCCACCTTATAAAGAGAATTTCTGAAGATGATAAGAAGTAAAAAAATAACACCAACCATAAAATGGGCCAAGGTTATGAAGAAGAAATCTTTTGAAGGGAAATACAGATTACCAGTGAGAATATAGATACCTTCCCTACCTCATTAGATAAATGAAAATTAAAGCATCAACGAGGAACTACTCTTCACCACTTTACTGCAAATTTTTTTTATTGCAAAATTTAAAAAATAGATACCATTGTGCACTGTCAAGTATATGAGGAAACAGACCCTCACGTCATCTTAGTGAGAACATGGCTTGTTGGATGATAATCTGAACGTATCTATTAAAATTAAAAATACATATATCGGGGATCCCTGGGTGGCGCAGCGGTTCGGTGCCTGCCTTTGGCCCAGGGCGCGATCCTGGAGACCCGGGATCGAATCCCACATCGGGCTCCTGGTGCATGGAGCCTGCTTCTCCCTCTGCCTGTGTCTCTGCGCCTCTCTCTCTCTCTGTGACTATCATAAATAAATAAAAATTAAAAAAAAATTTTATAAAAAAAAATACATATATCATTTGTCCCAGCATTCTGAATTACGGGAATAATTCTACAGAAACAAAGGCATCCATGCACAAAATGTATGGACAAGGATATTTATCACAGACTTGTAGTAGCAAAATACACCTATACATTCAATTAAAAAAAAAGGCAAAAAAAAAAAAAAAAGGCAAAATAAGCCCAAACCACACCAACAGTGTACTAGTGTGTCAAGGGGGATACTTGTGTAGAGTATGGTGCAATTTCAATACAGAATATTATTCAGATGTTAAAAGAATGAAGTGGATCTGGAAGGATGTTTATACTGAATTATTAAGTGGAAAAAGAAAAACAAGACATAGATGGCACACGAAGTGAGATTTTACGTTTGAAACAAAACAGTCCATATATTATTTTTATATGATCTTAGAGAAAAAGCAAAGAATACGTATAAAAGCAAAGAATACATGTAGAAATATAAGACTATTTACATATGGGGCTGGGATTTTGAGAGTCTGTGGGGAATGAGGGGTTTATGACCTTTTCCTATCTCTGGAGTGTTGACTTATTGCAATGAAATGAGCTCCACAAGGACAGCAATTTTGATCTTGTTTATCGCTGCCTCTGTAGCTCCTAAGCACATGACAGCTATATTGGGTTTATTCAATAAAATTTATTGCATAAATAAACATTTATTATTCCTTTAATTAAAAAAAGGGAAAGCATGTGGGATCAGATGATGGAGAAAGCAGAGTTGAGTAGAAGTAAGGGAAGTGGAAAGAGTCACTGTAGGAAGGAAAGCCCTCTTCCCAGAGAGACCTGGGGGGACATTTAATTCAGAATCAAAAAGTCAGGGGGGAGGGGTGGGCCACAGGGTGATTCCGGGGGTAATTCTCTGGCACAGCTAGGTCACTTCTCCTTCCCCTCATTTGTTCACAGAGTGGCTGGTTCAAGGGTTAGCTTCTGGGGCCAATGGGCCAAGGATCAGCTGTTGGGAGAGGTCGGGGAGGAGGAGCACGACTGGGTCTCCGAAATGGTCACAGGAAAAGAAAAAGAAGAAGTGTGTTATAGGCAACAAGATACACCAAGGCCAGTCCCGGACACCCGAATTGTTGCCAGGTCGCCCGCTGGCTCCCCACTGGCACACCCTCGGCGACTCTGTCATCCCATCTGTGCGAGGACCACACCTGGTTAGCTCCAGGGGGACACCGTACTCCTTACAGATCCCGAGGATCCAACGCCTGGTGTCTATACAGTCGACTCAGCACCTGACTTGAAGCAGAGCCAGCAAACATTTGAGGGAAATTAACACCGTAAAGAAGAAGGGCCAAGAACAATCAACCAGGTAACCTAGATAAAGCTAGGGATGAAACAAATAAACCGAAACAATTTATAATTATTATCTTCAGAAAATTTTATGTTACTATAATTAATAAATATTATGAATATATTGATAATATAATAATATATTATAATATATAATATTATAAATCAAGGGCTGATCGTAGACAAAGAGTTCTTATGAATCAAAAAAAAAATCACTTAGCAAAAGAAAGTTCTAAATAATTGTAAGACATGGCTGCAGAACGAACCGCTGACTTGCAAATCACGGGGCAGCACGGCCCCATAGCATAGACCACAAAGACGAAGGGAGAGGAATTAGGAAGATAAAGGGAAGACTCATGAAGGATAGAGCCAGGAGATCAGATACGTTCGAGAAGAGGTTAGAAGCATGAATCGGAATATGAAGAAGGGGGGGAAGGCAGAGAAAAATTTCAGCAGCGAAGAATGAATGATTCTGATCAAAACTGCCTACTGAGGGGAGAAGGGAACGGTGAGGTGACACTGCTGGAGTCTGAGTTTTGGGGGGTAAGGATGATAATGTACAAGTTTCCAGAAAAAAAAAAATCACAAGCCAAGGAAAGCCAACTGGAACGGCACGAGACTCATTGATAAGATTAGATGCCAGTGGACAAGGAAGCAGAGACTTCTTGGTTTTGAGGAGAAACAGTTGAGAAATGGAATTTCCGTAGTTAGAAAATATCATTGGAAAAAAAAAATCATTGGAAGAATTCGGTACAAAATAACAGGGGACTCATAGGCTATTGAAAAAATTACTCTCAACAGATTAAAAATTCAAGGCAGAAGGTGATATAGATTACACCAATAGCTGGTAAACCCTAATTATAAGTTATGGTTAAATTTAATAGCAATTATTGTTAATATATTTCATACAATTTTAAAAAATTGATCTCTGTAATACAAGAGTGTACAGCACAATAACCGATCATAATACGAGAGCAATACTTCACTATTACATAGGAAGGATGGTTGGGAAAGACAGATTAAAGGAATGATACGTATTTTGAGGAGAGATCATAGAGTGTAGGTGCTGATATTTATAGAGAAATGCCTTTTTATTATTTATTTATTTATTTATTTATTTATTTATTTATTTATTTAATTTTATTTATTTATTCATGAGAGACACAGAGAGAGAGGCAGAGACACAGGCAGAGGGAGAAGCAGGCTCCATGCAGGGAGCCCGACGTGGGACTCGATCCCGGGACTCCAGGGTCAGGCCCTGGGCTGAAGGCGGCCCTAAACCGCTGAGCCACACCGGGGGCTGCCCGAGAAATGCCTTTTTAAATAGCTTCATTAAAAAATTAGATGTCACAGCGAATGGAATGTTTATTTTTGGCAGAGATCTCAGTTGTCCAATATCCTTTCTTTTTTTTTTAAATTTAATTAATTAATTTATTTTTATTTTTTATTTTTCCAATATGCTTTCTTCTTTTCTTCTTCTTCCCACATGGAGCTTGGACATGATGGTGGGAACCCTCGCAGCCACCATATAACTCTGAGAATGGCAATTATTCTGTGTGACTCGTGGGGCAGAACGAGCAGGAGCCTGGGTTCCTGAGGTAGTGGAGCCTGCACCTCAGCTTTGGGCTGCCTTCTCCGACTTCTTTTACACGTGAGAACGCGCATTCTTAAGCTTCTCTTATTATTATTATTATTATTTTTTTAGCTTCTCTTATTTTAGTGTCTGTGTCTTAGTCAGTGGGGTCAAATACTCACTGACACATAGATGCTCGAAACCACCAGGAGAAAAACGGAAACAGCAGCCTAAGACTCAGTGGACCTTGGAAAGGCCAGAAAAGGTGTAAAAATACAAAAAAAAAGAAGAGAAAAATGCCACACACGAAATAGACGGCATAGTCACAAAGCAAAATCCAGTTGTATACTTTTTAGGAGAGATGCCCTGGAAATAAATAGACATGGGAAGGTTGTACAATAAAGGGGTAGATAGTATATGTAAGGTAAACGCGACCAAAAGAAAACAAGGTTAGCCATGTAAGCATCAGACAAAACAGACTCAAGGTTAAGATCTTTACGCGGAAAAAAAATGCTTTTTATTTTTATTATTTTTTTTTAAATTTTTTTTTAAAATGCTTTTTATATGGGAAAAAAAAAGGCATGATTTGCTAAGAAGTCAGAGGAGTCACAAACTTGTATATACGAAACTACTTTGCACTGGGATGAATAAAATAAAATAAAATCTGTTAAAAATGTAAGGAGGGAACAATAATCCCAACAGGGGGCATTAAAAAAACCACCCTGAAAAAAAAAGAAAAAAACACCCCGAAACGCAACATAGAAGGTTTGGGTGCTACGATGAAGATTTCTGATGGCTCTGCACACGATGAACAAAGAATAAACATTATTTTCAATTCCCACAGGGCATTAAATATGGGCCATTGATCAATACTAGGCGCTAAAGAAGATGCCAGGAAATCCCTAAGGTTGAAAAGGTACAGGTCACATTTTCTAAAATAATGCAACATAATTGAACTGAAAACAAAGTCGTAGTAGAAATTTTTTAGCCACCTGGAAAGTGGTTAAAACTGCTTTGAAGGGCAGTTTTCTAGGTGTCTCTTGGTCAAAGGGTCAACCAAGTTGAGGGCTTTTGGGAAGAAACATGAGCACGTCACGTCTTCACATGTGGGTTGCAATCAATGTGGTTCTGAGGATTTTTCATTTTTATGGTTTTTTAAAAAGATTTTAATTATTCATTTATGAAAGACACACAGAGAGAGAAGCAGAGACATAGGTAGAGGGAGAAGCAGGCTCCATGCAGGAGCCCGACGTGGGACTCGATCCTGGGCCTCCAGGGTCACGCCCTGGGCCGAAGGCAGATGCTCAACCGCTGAGCCACCTGGATGTTCCTGGGTTTTGACTTCAAAATGAGGTATTTTAGGTTCTGGGGAATCACTGGGAGACCCGAGGAACCCTCAGATTTGGGGAGTGGGGTAACGTGCGGGAGCTTCACGAATGGATGGCCTGGAGCTTGCAGCAGGGGCAGGAGAGGCAGAATGAGGGGGGAAACCGCTGGGGCCCTGGAGATCGAGGCTGGTGCAAACTCGTGAAGGGCCAAAGTGTCCTGGTGGCCCCATAGGGTGGTGGCAGGAGCGAGGCCTGGGGTAAAGTGTGGATGAAGCAGCTTCTGGTCCCCTTGTGATTCCCGGAGCCCCGGGAGCAACTGAGACCCGAAGTCCCCCAACCAGGCCAGATAGGGTCTCCCCCTCTTCTGCCTTTGTCACTGAGACGGGGAAATTGTCCCGGGTTCTCCCCGGGCTGGTGTGATCCTAAGATAAGGAAAGAGGGCGGCAGGGTCAGGGGGTGGGGCTGCCTTCAGGGAGGAAGGGGGCGCAAGCCAAGGGATCGGGGCGCCTTCTGGAAGCCAGACACGGCAAGGAAACGTGTCTCCAGGCCCGTGTGGGGCAGCTGGCCTTCGGGACGTGAGGCCGGTGCCCCTGGAGCCGCCGCCCCGCACAGTGGGCTCCCGCAGCCCGAGGAGCGGCGCCCCGCGGCCTCGTGCAGGTGCCTGTCCGGGCCGGTCCCCAGTTTGCTGCTGGCGTGGGAGCAAGCCCCGTGGGGCCCTCGCCAGGCGGCGGGCAGCGCCCACGGCAGCAGGGGTGGTGGCCAGGGTCCCCTGTGCGCTCCCCCCTCCCCGGGCGCAGCTCACCCGCGCTGGGAGTCCCTGGGCGGCCGGGAAGCCACGCTGCTCTCCGAGGCTCATGCTCTTCACCTGCAGGTAAGGAGGTCGGACCAGATTTCTCTCGGGTCGCTGGCGGCTCAGATGCTGGCCTGACGTCCCCTCGGACCCCCTGTGCCGCCCCCAGCCTCGTACTCCCTTGTGGAGACACCCAGAGGCCCAGAGGCCCAGAGGCCCAGAGGCCCAGACACCCAGACACCCAGACACCCAGAGGCCCAGACATCCAGACACCTAGAGGCCCAGAGGCTCAGACACCCAGACGCATAGAGGCCCAGACACCCAGACACCCCGACACATAGAGGCCCAGACACCCTGACACCCAGACACCCAGACACCCTGACACCCAGACACACAGACATATAGAGGCCCAGAGGCCCAGACACCCAGACACCCTGACACCAGACACCCTGATACCCAGACACCCAGAGGCCCAGACACCCCGACACATAGAGGCCCAGACACCCAGACACCCAGAGGCCCAGACACCCCGACACATAAAGGCCCAGACACTCAGACACCCAGAGGCCCAGACACCCAGACACCCTGACACCAGACACCCAGACACCCAGAGGCCCAGACACCCAGACACCCTGACACCCCAACACCCAGACACCCAGACACCTAGAGGCCCAGACATCCAGACATCTAGAGGCCCAGAGGCTCAGACACCCAGACACCCCGACACCTAGAGGCCCAGAGACCCAGAGGCCCAGAGACCCAGAGGCCCAGAGGCCCAGAGGCCCAGACACCCAGAGGCCCAGACACCCAGACACCCAGACACCCAGAGGCCCAGAGGCCCAGACACCCAGACACCCAGACACCTAGAGGCCCAGAGGCCCAGACACCCAGACACCCAGACACCCAGAGGCCCAGACACCCAGATATCCTGACACCCAGATACCCAGACACCCAGAGGCCCAGACACCCAGACATCCTGACACCCAGATACCCAGAGGCCCAGACACCCAGACACCCTGACACCCAGACACCCAGACACCCAGAGGCCCAGACACCCAGACATCCTGATACCCAGATACCCAGAGGCCCAGACACCCCGAGGCCCCGAGACAGGCTGTCCAGGGGAGCGAGCCCTGCGCAGACAGCTTTCCTCCGGCTCCTGGCTCCTCTCTTGCCTGGCAGCAGCTCCTCATGCACGATCCTTTGCACAGGTGGTGTGATTTGTGTGTTCTCTGGGCCGGAAGCTCGCGGCTCCTGCTGCTCGGTGGAGGGACCTGTGAGCCGGGTCTGGCCGAGCCGCTGCAGCAGAGGGCACTGCCACACAGCGAGACCCGCAGCGTGCACGCCCGGCGCGGACCGCAGCCTCCAGGGCTCTGCTCCCAGCACTTCAAACTGCCTGCAAGGATGGAACGACGCGAGGAACCCCCAGTTACACGCCCACTGTCCAGCCAGATCGGATTTTAATAGTATGTGCGCTTAATTAAAAAAATAAACATGTGGACTCAATTGAACCTTGAATCCTCTTCCTTTCGAATCCGAACTAGCCACCCTCTGTAACTGCATATTTATTCCTCTCTTGCATGTTTCTGTTTTTTTTTTTAAATTACATAATCGCACGTCCATTAGGATTACAAAATATTGCCTTACAGATTTTAGATTTTAAACAAATGGCCTCACATTTTTGCTACCTTCTGAAACTTTTGTTTTTTTACTCCACATTTTGTTCTGAGGCTCATCTCTGGTGAAAAATATACCTGTAGTTCATCATTATTTCTACTGCTGTCCAGGATTCCCTGTGTGAACACAGCCAGGCTATTTTTATTCCCCTGTTGATGGATGTTTGTTTTTCCACTTCTTTCTCGTATTAAACATGCTACAGAAATATTTTGGGTCATGTCTCCTTGTGTGTGCGGGTTAGAGCTGTAGTTGTGTCGTATGAGCATCTTCAATTTTAACACACATTGCAAAATTGTTTGCAAAATGTGCGAACCAAATGCTCTGCACTGGTGGTACCCACAAGGTATATGATTACTCCCATTGCTTCAATGCTTGATATTGTTAGACTCAAAAATTTTGCAAATACACTGTATATGAGAGTGGCTTCTTATTGCATTAATTTATATTTCTCTTTTTATCAGTGAAGTTGAGGTTCTTTTCATGTGTCTATTGACATTTGCATTTCTTCTATGAATTTCTTTTTAAAAATTAAACTAAAAACTAAAAAAAATAAAAATTAAACTAAAAATTTTTTATTATGGTAAGAACATTTATTTATTTATTTATTTATTTTTTGGTAAGAACATTTAATATGATATTTAAAAAAATTTTTTTAAAGATTTTATTTATTTATTCATGAGAGACACAGAGAGAGAGGCAGAGACCCAGGCAGAGGGAGAAGCAGGCTCCATGCAGGGAGCCCGATGTGGGACTCGATCCCGGGACCCCAGGATGAGGCCCTGGGCCGAAGGTGGCGCTAAACCGCTGAGCCACCGGGGCTGCCCTCCTAACAAATTTTCAAGTGTAAAGTATTATTAAGTAAAGGCATAATGTTGTACATCAGACTTCTAGAATTCATCATCTTACACCTTCTCTTTATAGTCACAGTTTCTAGGCCTTTGTTAAAAAATCATTTTCCCGGACAGGTCTTCCTGGACTCCTGTAGCTAAAGTTACTAGCTCCCCATTCCTCTTAATCTCTATTTTTGCTGCCTTACTATCTTTCCCTTTTTTAAATTTCTAAGTTTTATTTTATTTCTAAAATTAAAAAAAATTCTTTTCTCCCAGGTTCACTGAGGAATAATTGCCAAATAAACATTGTATGTATTTAGGATGCACAATCTGAGGGGCTCCTGGGTACATTAGTCGGTTAAGGGTCTGACTCTTGGTTTCGGCTCAGGTCATGACCTCAGGGGCATGAAATCAAGTGCCATGCTGGGTTCCATGCTGGGCATGGAGTCTGCTTAAGATCCTCTCTCTCTCTCCGTGCCCACCCCCCTGGTACTCTCTCTCTTTCTCTAAAACAAGACGAGATGTACAATTTGATATTTTGGCATGTACATAATTGTGAAATGATCACAGTCGAGTTAACGAACACATTCACACCTCACATAGTTACCATTTTTTAAATGGGGAGAATTTTCAAGATCTACTTGTAGTAAATTTCAAGTATGCAGTACAGTAATGCTAATAGTCATCATGCTGTGCTTTCATTCCCAGAACTTATTCATCTTTTTTTAAAAAAAATATTTATTTTATTTGAGAAAGAATGAGCGTGGGTGGGAGGGCAGAAGGAGAGGGAGAGAGATCCTCAAGCAGACTCCCCACTTAGTGTGGGGCCCAAAGTGGGGCTCGATTCCAGGACCTTGAGATCATGATCTGAGCCGAAATCAAGAGTCGGACACTTAACTGAGCCACCCGGTGCCCCAGAACTTACTCATCTTCTGATTGAAAGTGTGGACCCTTTGATCAACATTTCTTCATTCTCTGCACCTTCCCTGGCCCCTGGCAACCATTCATTCTACTCTGCTTTTATCAAGTCGACTTTTTTAGATTCCATATGTAACTGATACCATAAGGTATTATCTTCGTGTTTGGCTTATTTCATTTAGCACATTGTCTTTCAGATTTATCCATGTTGTCCCATATGGCAGGATTTTCTTCTTTCTCATGGTTGAATAATATTCTATTGTGTAAAAATTAAACTCAAAATTAATTAAAGACCTAAATGTGAGACCTGAGTCCATGAAACCTCTAGAAGAAAACACAGGCAATAATTTCCTTGACATCGACCATAGCAACATTTTTCTAGTTGTCTCCTAAGTCAAGGGAAACAAAAGCAAAAGTAAACTATTAAACTACATCAAAATTAAAAGCTTTTACACAGTGAACAAAATGAAACAGCGACCTACTGAATGGGAGAAGATATTTGCAAATGATATGTCCAATAAGGAATCAATATCCAAGATATACAAAGAACTTCTACAACTCAACTCCAAAACCCCAAAAAATCTGATAAAAAAAAAACCAGACAAAATACCTGAAAAGACATTTTTCCAAAAAAAAAAAAGACATACAGATGGCAAATGGACACATGAAAAGATGCTCAACGTCACTAAACACCAGGGAAATACAAATCAAAACTACAGTGAGATATCACCTTACACTTATCAGAGTGGCGAGAATCAAGAAGATAAGAAATAACAAGTGCTGGAGAGGATGTGGGGAGAAGGAATTCATACGCAGTATGGGTGAGAATGCAAAGTGGGGCAGCCATGATGGGAAGGAATATGGAGTGTCCTCAAAAAGTAAAAAATAGAAATACCATATGACCCAGTAATTCTGCTACTGGGTATTCACCCAAAGAAAACAAAAACACTGATTTGAAAAGATATCTGTAACCCTAGGTTTACTGCGGCATCATTTATATTATTTACATTATTTACAATAGTCCAGGTATGGAAGCAACTCAAGCGTCCAATAGATGAACAGACAAAGAAGATGTGGAAGAAAAAGATGGACCTCGAGGGTGTTACACTAAGTGAAACAAGTCAGACAGAGAAAGCCAGACACTACATGATCTCATGTATACGTGGACTCTAAAAAGCAAAACAAACAAAAGCAGAGACAGACCCGTAAGTATAGAGAACAAACTGGTGGTTACTGGGGGGAAGGATGGGAAAACGGGTGAAGGGGAGGGGAGATACGTGCTCCTACATATGGGGCGACTGAGTCGCAGGCGTTGGAGGTACAGCATGGGGAAGAGAGTCCACGGTATTCAACAGCATTGAAGAGTGGGGGGCGGTAGCTATACTTGGGATGAAAATAGCATAATGTACACATTTGTCCGATTCCCATGTTGTACCCCTGGAACTAATGTAAATGTGTGTCAATTATACTTCAATTAAAAATTCCATTGTATGGGATCCCTGGGGGTCTCAACTCAGCAGTTGAGCATCTCCCCTCAGCCCAGGGCATGACCCCGGGGTCCTGGGATTGAGTCCCACATCGGGCCCCTGCATGGAGCCTGCTTCTCCCTCTGCCTGGGTTTCTGCCTCTTTCTCTCTCTCTGTGTCTCTCATGAACAAATAAATAAAATCTTTAAAAAAAATTCCATTGTATATATACAACATTTTGTTTGCCCATTTTTCTCTGCACGGTTGTTTCCGTGGCTTGGTTGTTGTAAATGATGCCGTAGTGAACGTGGGAGAGCAGATGTCACTTCGAGATAGTAATTTTTTTTTTCTCATTAAACTTTTATTTTAATGGTTCTCAAAATTCTGTGACAGATTTTTGGTCAAGTTGTTTCCATTAAAAAGTACTGATTTTAAAAACTAATAACTTAAAACTGCCACACACGCACAAAAAAACCCAAATGGTCCACAAAACATTCTCCTTTCCGTCTGAAGGTTTTACGATGCTTTATCATTAGCCAGTCTTTTACTATTAAACTTAAATGGCCAATTATTTCATTTCCTTTGGATCTGTTCTTGTTTCTTTTTTCTTTGTACTCCTTGGGGGTCTCCTATACTGCATTTCAGGAGAATCTCTCAGCTTGCTTTTTCAGCTATCTTGTTTTACTTGTATTCATCGGCCATTCATTTGACCACTCTTTTTTTCATGAACCTGCTGAAAACTCTTGACTATCTCTGAAGGTAGTTGCTCGGTTCATTTCGCATTCTTAGCTGTTATTTTTCTTCCTTATAATATTTAGTAGCTCTCCCAATGCTGGTTTGCTACAAATGCTTGGTGGGTTTTGTTTGCTGTGTATCTTTCAATCTGAAAATCTGAGTTTGCTGATTCTGTTACTGCTGTGCACCTCTAGCGTTGTGGATAATTCCTCCCCGTGGGGGCTCCTCCTCCCCGAGGTCAGAAAAGGCAATGCCTGGGAGCCCACTGGCCACATACTTCCTTGCCGCCCAGGGCTGTGCCCAGCAGGAGACAAGAAGATCAATTGTTTAAATTACCCTAATTGAGTTTCTCATCCATCATGCTCATAAACACCTTGAAGCTCACCTACTTTACGTTTACTGACCTTGGGCTTGGCTCCCTCAAACCGCTCTTCCACTGCCGTCTTTCTTAACCCTGCTTCAGATGTGATTTTTGTCTCATTCTGTTCCTCTGTTTCTCTGATTCTCTCTGCTTTCTATTTTCTGAAGATTCCTTAAAAAATGCTGATGGCATTTATTTTTGATTCCCAAACTATTATGGATATATTCTGGCTTCATGGATCTTTTTCTGTTATTTCTTGGGGGGTGAGGTGAGAGGGAGAGTAGATGTCTGTGATCAATTTTTCCATCTTGGTTCAATCTCTTTTATTGCCTGCATTTCTCCGTACACTATAATTACAATCTTGATTTTTCATTTAGCAGAACATGTGTAAATTTCCAAGGGCATTATTTGAATTTCATATATTGAAAAGATATTTATGTTACTTGTATAGTAAGAAGACAAACAAAAAAATAAGTTAGTGGCTATGAGAACATTATCAAAACTCATAGACTATGGTCAAAGTGAGTCTGACAAGGGGAGGCTTTGAATGCATTAGTTATTAAATAAGAGGAAAAATGAATGATCTAATTTAGAGAAAGAACAGCAAAGTAAACAAAAAGAATGTAGCATAGAAGTAAAGAACAGAAAACACAGGTCCATAGACTAGAATATAGAGAAAGAGGAGAAATAATAGATGAACTTATGTATTTTTAAGAAGACTGATCAAATTAGTCAACAGAAAAGGTAAAAGACCAAACATCTACTAGTGAAAATTAAAGCTATAACCATATATACAGAATGTAGAACTATAAGATCACTCTTTGAATACTTCCTATGAAAACATAAATACTTAACATATACTCTGAAGAAGAATATAAATAAATAGATAAATAATTATGGAAAATGTTCTAAAATCTGTCACCACCATTTCCAAACTCCTTGCATCCAAAGCATCAGGTTTACATGGTTTTGCTGCCTATTCAATCAACCCTGTAACAAAGAGATGATTCTTATGATCATTTAAACTACTTTTATGCTATATGTTGGCAAATTGAACTCCAATTTAAAAAAATATGTAAAAAAAAAAAAAAGAACTTTGAAAAGATGGAGAATTTCCAAATTCCTTTTATGAAGCTAACATAACCCTGGTACTAAAACTTATAGATAATAAAAGCAAAAACATTGACTAATTGTCCTTGTGAAGCAATACAAAATTCTAATTACCATACAAGGTAATGGCAGACCAAATTCGGAAACAAATTGAGAACTATCCATGATTTATGACCATGGTTTATTAAAAAAGAACCATAAAGATGGTTTAAAATTCCCTTTCCTGGGCAGCCTGGGTGGCTCATCGGTTGAGCATCTGCCTTTGGCCCAGGTCGTGACCCTGGGGTCCTGGGATCGAGTCCCACGTCGGGCTCCCTGCATGGGGCCTGCTTCTCCCTCTGCCTGTGTCTCTACTCTCTCTCTGTGTCTCTCATGAATAAATAAATAAAATATTTAAAAAAAATAAAAAATTCCCTTTCTCTACATATTCTTATTACATGCAATATGCCAATATTTGGTTTTATCCATTTTTCTAGTTTTTTTTTCCAAACTAGTGGTGATAAGTTTGCACTAATTAGCATATTTCTGATTACTAATAAGTTTGGGATATCTTCGTATACTTATTTGCCATTGCATTTCCCTTTCTGTGAATTCAATATCCTTTGTCCATTTTTTCTGTCGTGTTTCTTGTTTTACTGATATAATAAAAATCAGCTAACATTTATTGAGTGTTTTTAGGCAAAAACTCTTCTAAATAATTTTAGCCTTGCAATAACCTTATGAGGTAGGTACTCTTCTTCTTCTATTTTTTTTTTAAAGACTTTGTTTATTCACTTAAGGGAAGAGAGAGAGAGAGAACATAAGCAGGGGTAGGGTCGGAGGGAGAGGGAGAAGCAGACTCCCCGCTGAGCAAGGAGCCCGATGCAGGGCTCAATCCCAGGATTGTGACAGACTGGGAGGGTCTGGCCCTGAATGTGGGGCCCCTTCAGGATCTTCGGGGGGCCCAGAGGGGGGCGTCTCCTGTAGGGTCCCTGTGCCAGCAAGGTCGTTGATAGACTATGACTGGGATGAGCCCAGAGCCCAGTTATAGGGCCCTTTCATAATCCAGCCCGACTGTTTGGTGGGCCTCCCTCCAGGGTAACAACTGAGGGGCTGGAGCTGGCTCATGGGCCAGTTCAGCATCCCCAGGAGGGAATGGGTTTTATATGCCTGTTACCTGATGCATGAGAGTGCAGGACCCTCCTGGGTCCCTTGGCATCTGGTGCTGGGAGAGGACCGGGTCGAATGGGGCTACAGTCGAGTGTTCATATGCACAGCCGGGCCCGCGGGTTGGCAAGTCGGCTCTGTGGGTGCAGGCTGCATTCTGAAAATGGCCTTCTTTGGCTTTAAACTACACCTGAGTCTCACTAGCTGGAGCTGGATCCTACCTGGATCCCAAATCTTCCAGGATGGACACCAAATTACTGTTATCCAGAGGGGAATGAGTAGGCGTGTCTTACTGTCTATCTGCTGATGTCACTTGGAGGCTTCTTCCTGACTCTAGGCTCCTGAGCTCCCTTTTCTTAGAGCATTACTTTAGGAAACTTGTTAGTTTTTATGACAAGTTTTTCCCACCCTTCGAGATGTAAATATTTTTAAAAAGCTTTTCACCATTTTTACAATCCAAGACTGTCCTTTACAAAGATCTGGGAACCATCATTTTGGAGTGGGGTCATTGAGGAAGACGGTGCCCTTTTTCAAATGTCAGCGGGACACTTGGCTGCGGGACCTAAAGATGACTTCCCAGGTGCCGTGGTTACCGTTGTGGCCACCAGACTAAATTCAAACCAAGAGTACGCACATGGTTGGTGTATTTGTTGAGCGATCTCCCTAGAGGGGAGAAGGGGCGTACTCTTCTTTCTCCCCCTTCTCCTTTCTGCTGGCCAGGTGGGGGACACGTGAGCTGGACGTGGAAGACAGAGCCGCACCCAGGTGGTAGTGGGGAGCTCCTGTAACGAGCAGGGCAGTATAACAGAGCAGGAGACAATCGCGACAACTGGTGATTGTGACCCCAGGACAGTCATGGCTTGCCTATGCTTTTGTGAGAGAGAGAGAGAAAGTATTTTTGGTTCTAATTCTCACATTTCCCCTCAAATATATACACTCGTAAGAAACCCATCACAGCATTAAAAAGAATATGACCCACCCACCCACCACCACCACCACCACCACCATCCAAAGGAATGGACTTAAAAAAAACAAAAAAAAACAAACAAAAAAAAGGAATGGACTTGAAGAAACGGTAATACGGAGAAGTGGAAACAAGGCACCGAGCAATGTTTCATGGTCGGTTTGATTATCAAGAGATGAAAACAAACGAAGCTGCACTTTCTTTTTCTCTCAGAGACCATCTTCTTTGCGTGAAAGCACTTGATATGCCACTTGAAAGTATATTTCAAGTATATTTGGGGATGGGGCTGCTTTGCAACTTGGCCGGCAGGTGTCCCCGATCTCGGCCTGATCCGCCCCCTGGGGACGGACATTTTCTCCAGTGTATGACATTTGTCATGAGCAAGCTTCTATTCCCTCCACGTTGGGCATACGCCACATTCCTAACCTGGCGAATAGGTCGGTTCCGTGTTATGTGGCACTACATCCATAACTGAAACGCTACGTAAATGCCCCATAAAGGTAAAATACCTCAAACGAGTTGCCATGATTATCCCAACTATGATACCGTGTAATGATGGATGTGATAACGGTGGTATGAGGCTGGCCCCTCTGAGGATAGATGGATCGTGTCCCATTAATATTGAAAATACTCCCTTTATGCTGTATCATCCGAATGGAATTATTATACCACACTGGAAAGTCTAATGCTAAAAACTAATAATTTGAAGTATTTATTTATTTATTTATTTTAAAGATTTTATTTATTTATTCATGATAGACACACACAGAGAGAGAGGCAGAGACACAGGCAGAGGGAGAAGCAGGCTCCGTGCAGGGAGCCCGACGTGGGACTCGATCCCGGGACTCCAGGATCATACCCTGGGCTGAAGGCAGGTGCTGAACCGCTGAGCCACCCAGCGACCCCCAATTTGAAGCATTTAAATGTCATAAAGATTTCAAGTGCACATGCAAATAAAACCCCATAATACCCTTGCTTTTATTTATTTATTTATTTATTTATTTATTTATTTATTTATTTAATATTTATTTTGTTTTTTATTTTTTTGCTTCTATTTAAATCTTACTCTGAAATGTGGTTTTTGGAGAAGCTGAAAGTTGAGCTCTTCGGATGCCGGGCCTGGTGGGTGAACGATCCAGAGCCCCTGCTCCCATGGCCTTGGCCCCAGGCCCGGCAGTGCCCCTCCAGGAGCGCAGGGGAATGGCCCCGGGTCTGTGGGGTCGGTCAAGCAAGAACCTCTCCAGTTCCAAGGCCTCATTCAACTTGGGAGGTGAGTACAGCCCAGAGGGAGTTACTGATTCTTCTGTGGCTGCTCCTTCCTCCGGTGCCTGGAGGCCGTGGAGCTCTGTGACGGCAGGGAGTTGTGTGTTGCTCTTCAGGTTGTCTGGCAGATCGAAGAGAGAGCCTGTGGAGCGAGGAGGGACAGAAAGAAGAGGAGAGGTGAGGAAGAGGAAGGGAAGGGCCAGGGCTACTCTTGGTTGAGAGCAATCTCCTTTCCTTCTTTCCTTCCTTAGGCTCCTCGAACTCTACTTTCCAAAAACTTGGGAAAAAAACTCTTGACGGTCACCTAACATAGTAGGAGACTATAGAGATCCACCTAACTTACTAATGAGGGAGCCAGCAAGAGAGTGGAGACCCATATATTCATTAAATTAGAGAAAAAATAGTGGAACCGGATTGCAAAATCAGATACGAAACTGGTTAATGGCTTACAGGACTCAACTCAAGGCTTACCTTTCCTTTGGGATGGAAAACCACCCACAATTTACCAATCTTCTCCGAATTAACAGCCAACTTGACGGAGCCTGGGCCCTCCTCCATGACTGGTGTCATCATGATATCTATTCAGTCCCTGTTTTTGTGGGTTGTTTCCTCGGACTTCCTCCTTCTTTTACAGAGTCCCCTTAATATTTCTTGGCGCCTCCTCCGTCACCAACAGCAAGCCGGACGGCCCCACATCCCCCAGAGTTGGATGACCCGCAGCTGTGCTTGTTAGACAATGACCTGGTAGGACTTCGGAAGGGTACACAGGGATCTTTTTGCCTTATTTCCAAGTTTCAGATAATTTTTCTTGATTCTTTCTTCTCAATTTCCAAATATCTTTAATTTCTTCCTTGCTTTTCTGCCTGTAGGTCCTTGACGAAGCTAGCATGGGCTGTGGGCGGGGGGCCCAGGGGTCAAGGAGAGCTCTCGGGCTCTGACGCGGGCGCTGCGGCCCCTCCAGTCTCCGGGGATTCTGGCCCCGCTGGGTAGCCCAGTCCAGCCTCAGCGGTGCGGCTGTTAGCACCCGGGCATGGCCACCTCTCTGTCCCCTCTCCATATTCCCAAGGCACTTGGAACGACACGCGTCCGGTGCTGTGCCCGTTCCTGTCCCTCATCCCTTTACCTTTCCCACCGCCTCAGAGTTCTTGTTCTTTTAGAGGCAAGTAACAGCTCGTATTCCATTCTGTTTGAACCTAATTACACGACTGAGGACCGTGAAAGCGTCCTCTGTGACAGGCGGGGCAGTGGTGAAACCGGCTCATCGTCGTCCTGTTTTACCCAGTAACCCTGGTAACCTCCGTGCGCTCTGCTACCTTCTGAGCATCAACTGAAGGGCATGAGCCACGCGTGATGCTTGCAATTGCCTGAGCTTCTGTGTGGCTTTTACGGTCTATAGATAGTTGTTCAGTCAACTCCGCTGTGGCTGGTCCCAAGACACCTTGGGACCCCTCCGAAAGCAAGTGAAGGACGACAAGATGAGTTGGTCCCGGACCCCCCTTCCTCCCGAGGGTCCGGTGCCTGCGACGCTGACGTGGGGCATGGACTATCGCTAGCAAAAATGTGACTCAGGGGCATATGTTCTAGAAAGATCTTTGTAGCCAGGAACTTTGTAGTTTGGGAAAATTTTCAGACTCCTCCTCCTTCAGCAGCTGGACGTGGTTTTCGTGATAATTTCCATAAGCTTTCTGTTTAAAATTTTAAATTTGACAGTCGACAAGGCGACGTCTTAAACATTCTTATAAGGCCTGTCGGTTTGACGTTTGATTAGCGAGACCACGACGCGTTTTTCTAACACTCCGCGAAGTGTTGGTCTCTCATTTTCCTGTGTTATTCGTCCCCTTTGCACTCTTGTCATGGCTCGGCCGGTGGCAGAGAAAGACCAATAAACCCGGTGGCCGCGTGCAGGAGGGTGCGTCCGGCCGACCCCTGAGGCGGGACTTCAAGGCTCTCTCATGGAATTTTGAGGTGGAAAAGTGGACATTGGGCTTTTCAGTCCTCCTAGTGTGACGCAGCATTCCTAGGTCGGGCTGCTCTCACGACGACTGTGCCCCCCTCTCCAGGGCAGCACCCGCAGTCCACACCCGGAGGGACCTCTTGGTGCCCAGCATCTGCTTTGTGTCTCCAGATTGTGGAGGACGCTGTGATCTTTTGATAGTTTCTGAGAAAACACAGGAGCATTTCCCTTTTAAACTCCAGAGCCTTCATGACTCATGCAGTTGGTCAACCCAACGGAGTTGATGCGGATCCGCCGTCAGTACCAGGGGGAGCTTCTCACTTTTTTGGCCGGTGTCCCAGGTGGTTCTAGACCTCAGCAAGTCACAGCTTAGACAAGGTTCATTCTTATTCCCCCAAGTTAATATGATGTTTTCTTTAGGATTTTGGGGGAGGGTAGGCCGTGACTGGTTTTGCTAGCGCGGCTCTTCGAGTTCAAGGAACTACCAGTTTTGCCTTGACTCAAATCTTAAGGATCTACTTCCACTGTCCAGTTTCTCCGATGGAAGCTCATTGGAAAAACAACATGTAACGTTATTTGTTTTATTGTGACAGTTATTCCTAATTAAAGTGGTGTTTTTTTTTTTGTTTTTTTTGTTTTTTTTTTTAAATTTTTATTTATTTATGATAGTCACAGAGAGAGAGAGAGAGGCAGAGACACAGGCAGAGGGAGAAGCAGGCTCCATGCACCGGGAGCCCGATGTGGGATTTGATCCTTGGTCTCCAGGATCGTGCCCTAGGCCAAAGGCAGGCGCCAAACCGCTGCGCCACCCAGGGATCCCTAAAGCGGTGTTTAATGCAATTTCCGGTTATTTTTCTTTGAAGAGTTTTATCATTGGGCTACCTTGGATGTTGGGAAGACGTGCTCATGAGGCTTGCTCTTTACAAAAATAGGCCAGCCCGGGGTGCAGGCGGGCTCAGTCGGACTCTTGACTTTGGCTCAGGTCATGATCTCAGGGATCGTGCGATTGAGCCCTGCATGGGGCTCAGTATTGAGCATGGAGCCTGCGTGGGAGTCTCTCTCTGTCTCCCTCTGCCCCTTCCACACTCACTGTCTCTCTCAAAAATAAATAAAATAAAATAAAATGAATAGGCAAGCACCATAAAGCAGATGTTGAACCCTGAATGTGTAAAGAGCAAGTGTAATAAAATACTGTATTTATACTTTTGTGATAAGTATGACTTATAAGAAAAAACTTGATAGGAGCATTCTGTGCATTGCTTGTTTTTAACTATTCCTACCGGCAAGTCTTGTGATTCATAGGCTTCCCTCATATACAATATTCAAATTTTGGTTCGGATACAGCAAGTTTAGGGTTTTCCAACTAAAACTCTCAAGTCTGAGTCATAGGTCTGACCTGAGGAGCTCAAACCGGTGCAGCGTGGTCCAAGGCCCCAGGTGAACAGAAACGAGCATCCACCATAAATCGCATTGTTAGTATGAACTAGCGGGTATGGCCCAAGGTCGCAGGTATTCTAGAGGTTATTTCCCCAAAACCACTCAAGAGCCGGCCCTGTGGATCATGCAGAGTTTGGACATCCCAAGCTTGCTGAGTTGACCTTTCAGTGCACACGATTAGTTTCTCCGCATTATGTGAACTGCTTCTGTGATGGCGAGCGTGTGAATAAGGCAGCTTGTTCATGTTGTTAAAAAGAAAACCACAGGCCCAAGTGGGGTCACTTGACTCCAGGACAGCAGACCAGGACTCACTGCAATTTCGACATCTCTACCTGTGGAATTTTAAACCGATAAATCTGGGATTTTTTTTCCAGTCAGCACTAATGAGGTAATCTATCATGTGGATTTTCCTTCATCCACTTAGTAAAACACCCTGCCCTTCCCCCAAAGGGAAGGTAGTCTTGACTGAAACATCCTTTCTTGCCTTTTGCTAATACCTTCTTGTCCCATCTTCCTTCCTCTAAAAACCTTCCATTTTGTATGACTCCTTGGACCTCCCCTCTGCCTGCTGGACGGCATGCTGCAGGATTCACGAAACTTTTTATAAAGCCAGTTAGGTCTTCTCATTCACTCAGCTAAATTTTTGTTGTTTAACAGTATTACTGACGTTCTTAGTTTTTTTTTTTCTTTCTTTTAGATTCTGTGTATTTGAGAGAGAGAGAGAGAGAGAGCACAAACGGGGTGGAAGGAGGGGCAGGGAGGGAGGGACAAACTGAGCCCCCGTCCTGAGCAGGGAGCCCCAAGACAAGGCTCCATCCCAAGACCCTGACATCATGACCTGAGCCAAAGTCAGACTCAACCCATCGAGCCACCCAGGCGCCCCTGCTTTTAGGTCATTGGCCATGAAGGTCCCATGAGACAGTGTGGTCATTGGCCATGAAGGGCCCATGAGATAATATGGTCATTGGCCATGAAGGTCGCATGAGACAGTGTGGTCATTGGTCATGAAGGTCCCATGAGATAACATAGTCATTGGCCATGAAGGTCCCATGAGATAATATGGTCATTGGCCATGAAGGTCCCATGAGACAGTGTGGTCATTGGCCATGAAGGTCCCATGAGATAGTATGGTCATTGGTCATGAAGGTCCCATGAGATAACATAGTCATTGGCCATGAAGGTCCCATGAGATAATATGGTCATTGACCATGAAGGTCCCATGAGATAATATGGTCATTGGTCATGCAACTTGATGTCAGAAACAGAGGTGAGGATTTAGCTGAAGGTGCAGGCTGAGGTCAAGGGTGAAGAGTAGATTCACACCCAGTACCAGAAGCCCCAGAGGCCCATGTTAACGACTTGATAGATCCATGTACTCCAACACGTGGATGAGACCTTTCTCTTCTGAGCCACCTAACTCTACTGGAATATTTAAAGTCCACGTCCGAGCCCCTTAGATGGGCTGGCCGTCCTGGAATGGCCAAGTCACAAGGTGTTACCAAGACGCCGCTGTCCTTGGACGGCCAGAAAAACCAGCATCCTGCGTCAGCTCTGCCATTTCTCCAGTTGTGAAAGATCCTACGGGGCTGAAAACACACAAGAGAAGACCAGAGAAAGCAAATTAAAAGGAAAATCAAAGCGAGTGTGTATAATTGACCAGGGCTTCGGTGGCAAAGTCTGGGTCGAGGCTTGCGTCAGTTGGGCAGGATCACGTGGAGAACTCTCTCTGTGGTTCACTCATCCAACAATGTTTTGTTGAGCGCTGACTACGTGTCGAAAGTCGAAAGTCATCTACGGTGGAGATACAGGTGGCACCACGACCAACAGGCAGAGAAGCAGGATCAGTTTACCCAGGCTGCTCGCCACCCTCAGCTCCCCAGCCCTGAACGCCACAGTGACTTAGCAGGTAAACACCCACGTCGTGTGTCAAATGGTCAAGTGTTTTGAATAAAGGCGGAATCAGCTAGAACGTGACATGGTTCTTTACGATGATGTGATAAGGGGAGAACTCTGCGAGAGGGTGACAGTTGAGGAGCGACCTGAAGGATGGAGGGAGGGAGCCAGGCAGCGGGTGGGACCCTGGGCGGAGTCGCCGCCGAGGCCCCCGGGGCTGGACGGAGGTGACTGGGCTGGAGCTGGACGGGGTGTGAGCGGCTCCGAGGCCGGGTGCCTCCAGGTGGCCGGGGTTGTGAGGGAGGAGAGGCCGCTGGGGCTTCTTTAAGGGGGTTCTGGGGTGCCTGGGGCTGCTGGCATCTGCCTTGGGCTCAGGTCGTGATGCCGGGGTCCTGGGTTCGAGCCCCTTGTCGGGCTCCCTGCTCAGCGGGGAGCCTGCTTCTCCTTCTGCCCCCTGTCATGTTCTCTTTCTCTCTCTCTCAGATAAATAAATAAAATCCTAAAAAAAATAAATAAGGTAGGTTTTCCATGAACCTAAAGCCACATGTTAAGGAAGCCGACGATGTGAAACCATACCTGAGACAAGCAGGGAAAGGCGACAAGTGGCATCTACCAGCAGAGGCCGGTGTATCTCGAGTCCTTCTCCTGAGCACTGGCCCAGCTGGCACCTGAAGCCCGACCCATCGGGGCCAAATGCCCCTTTTCTGGGGCAAGAGTGAGGAGGAGGCCGGCAAGTGATCACCTTTATTCCTTTTCTCTGACAAACCTACGGTCACCTCCTGGGGGGGTCCGGGTGAAGGTCATCGGTCCCTTGTTGTTCCTGGCACCGCTTCAAACTATGCGCCTGGTTCTCCACCACACCTCGTGGATCAGGAGCCCCTGTCACCCAGTCCTCCAGATGCCGAGGGGGCCTAGAGGACCGGACGCCCGGTGAGGCCTCCCAGGGCGGGCGGGGAAGCAGCCGAGCTGCAGAGGGTCAGGCCCAGGCCACGGCGGCTCCCGCGCGGCTCCCCGACGTGGCCGGACTGTCTTCGAGCCACGTCACGGTGGAGCTTCGGGTCCAACAGGTAAGGACTGGCCTCGGCTTGTTCCCTCTGGTTGGAACCCTTGGCTGCAATCTGGTCTTGGAAGCGTTAGGGAGCCCAGCAGCTGGCAGGATGACCCCCCCTGGTGCCCGGTGCCCGGGAGCGAGGCGAGGGGCGGCCGGGGCTGCAGGGACCAGAGAGCACCTCCCGCGGGCTGCAGGCCGAGCACCTGGGGCCGGGCCCCCGGGTCAGGACCTAGGCCCGAACACACTGGGCCCCCCAGGCCCCCCAGGCCCCCCAGGCGCCTCAGGAGCCGGTAATTTGAGGAAAGCCTCTATCGCATAGTTTTGCTCTCCTTCCACTCCATCCCCCCAACACAGAGGATGCCTCGAGGTTGCACATTCTGTCTCCATCCCCCAGACGAGCTACCCCCGAGATTGTGTCCTTCTCTGCATCTCGTGTGTCTCTCCCTGGCCGGGGGGCACCTGGGGTTCCTGCAACTGTCACGGGGCCCGTGCTTCTGTGGCTCGTGCCTCCAGCACCTGCATCCGACGGGGACTGCAGAGCAGCGACGGGACACTAAGACATCCCTGTTTCCCAGGTGCTAGGCCCGGAGCCCTAGTAGGGTTACCGCCCCCATCCCCGGGGTTTGCTGGGGCCTCCCAGCCTTCTTAGGGAGCACAGATAAAACTCAGATTCTGGCTTTTCCCCTTTCCTGGGGTTCCCGGAGTCCTGGCACGTGGCTGCTGGTATTAGTGCGAGGACGCACGGTGACCTCGTGTCACCTACAGCCCGTTGCACGCTCCTGCCTCTCCATTTCCTGAAGGACCTGGTGAGATGGAAGCTTGTCCTTTCATCTGTGGTGCTTGCTGCAGCCTCCAAGGAGAATGTCCCAAGGCCGCAAAACCGAAGGACTGTGTACCTTCCCGGGTCCCCCTCCTTAGCAGCAGAGGAGGACACGAGTCAGCGGAAGGGTCAAGGGAGGCGAAAGCAGCAAGAGCTTGGGGACCTTGTTGAGGAATTCCTTCACATTCAACACCTGTTCCATGCACCCCACCCCCCCGTGGCTTGCACCGTGCACCCCGGATCCGTGTCTTGGCTAAGAGCCGCCTCTCTGGCTTTTATTCCGTGGCCCTTGCAAGGGGAGGCTGGTCACCATCCCACATTTCACGATTCAGCCAAGGATCTTCCTCGGCCCTCCTCGTTTTCAGACTTCACTTTTGCACAGTGAAGACGTGAGGACGTCAGGGCTGGCTCAGTCTTCCTCCCGGACCCCGTCACTCAACGTTCCCACCTCTATGGGTCCTTTTATAGCTTTTCAACTGCCTCGCTCTGGAAGGGCCCAAACTCTATCCTTTGTATTTCCTTTTTTTTTTTTTTTTAAGATTTATTTATTTATTTGAGACAGAGAGTGAGCAAACGAGAGAGAGGCAGAGACCCAGGCAGAGGGAGAAGCAGGCTCCATGCAGGGAGCCCGACGCAGGACTCGATCCCGGATCCTGGGATCATGTCTTGATCCAAAGGCAGACGCTCAACCACTGAGCCACCCTGGTGTCCCAGAAGTAAATTTTTAGCACTTGGAATTTTATGGCTACAAAGAGATTTAAATAATGTATGTATTTTGGTTGCACAAGAATGTGTTAATCTATAAAATAAACACACGTGAGGATAAAGTTCCAGGGGGACCTTGAGGTAAAAATACAGATTAGGGAGAAAAAAGAGTTCTGTGAAATTTTTAACTTTAAAAATATCTTGTCTTTAAAAAATGTTTGATAGTGGGTGTCAACTTGTGATGGCATTTAGATTCTGTGGGATACATTTGAATGAGCAAAGTAACAGTTTTATTTTAAATGTCAGGATTATAATGTGCTGGAAGTTATATCACTTGCAACTATTTAAATTCAAACAATTTCTTCAACGATCCTAAATGTCAATTTAAAAATGGGTGAGAGGCTATGCAGTTTTCCCAACCCCTTTAGGGTGCCCGTGAGTCATATGCTCCGGGTCACCGGGCCCTGAGGGCGGGGACGTCGCGGGCATCGTCTTTGACTTTGGTGTGGATGGTGCCCTCTCTCCTTTGCCCAGTGTTGATTCTTGGAAGTTATTATTCAAATGAGATGAAGAGTTTACTCCTCTAAATCTTTTATTTTTTTATTTTTATTTTTTTTTACTCCTCTAAATCTTAGAGGAGAAATAGGCCAAGGGAAGATTTCCCCCATTGCCTATGGGGGAAAAGAGTCTCTGTTTCAGACCTAGAAGTTGATGAAATGCAGGAACCCACACAGATCCTGCGGGTTCACACCCTTTCAGAAATGCTCTGAAATCTGACCGGTGAGAGCAGTTTTGTCTCCTCGACAAAATGTGATCCCTCGGTTGTTAGAGAAGACAGAGGGGGGCTCGGGACAGCTCCCCAGCGATGCTGTGAGACTAGGGAGTAGGGAAAACCAGCTGGGTGTGACATATTGGGATCGGCTTATAGTGCTGGGCTGTGGCCCACGGGAGTGCCTCAGCCCTTGTTCACCATTTGCACACTTGCCGCTAAGCTATCATCACATTCAGCAACTGCTACATGATTTTTGTGTTTTCCCCTCCGGAGGTGAGAAATTTCCCACAATCTGTCCTGTTTAGTGTCACACTGGGTGCATTTACCTTGAGGTTTGGTGTTTAAGATGTTGGATTCCCTGATATTTTGGATTGAATGTTTATTTATTTTTATTTTATTTTTTATTTTTTTATTTTTTATTTTTGGATTGGATGTTTAAAAGCGGATAAGGGAATAAAGGGGTAAGGAGAAAAAATGAGTGGGAAATATCAGAAAGGGGGACAGCACATGAGAGACTCCTAACTCTGGGAAATGAACTAGGGGTGGTGGAAGGGGAGGTGGGTAGGGCGGGGGGTGGGGGTGACTGGGTGGCGGGCACTGAGGGGTGCACTTGACGGGATGAGCACTGGGTGTTATTCTGTATGTTGGCAAATTGAACACCAATAAAAAATAAATTTATTAAAAAAATAAAAAAATAAAAGCGGATAAGTACTCAAGGGACTCATAGGCTTTATAGTTTGGTGAATAAGCGATAAATGGATATTTAAAGCCTGTGGGGTATCTACGAAGTCGAGGATGACGGCAAGCCCCATGGCTCTGGGCTCTCTGCTGTGCTGTGAATGAGAACGATCAGAAGGAGTCGGACGTGAGACTCCTTGCGAGGACGGACACTGCTCAGCACAAACTAATTATATCAGCGGTTTACAAGAAGGGAACATAACTCTAGATGCTCCAGAGACTACAGGTGTAAGGAGGATGTCATGAGTCACTTCATGATGACGAAAACAGATGAAATGTGCAAACTTTTAAGAAATTTGAATTTGGGGGATGATGGCAGCAAAATGCTGGATGAGAAGTTTCCAGCCCTCATCGCACGCGTACAATGTAAAGAATTAATTCTAAATAGAGACAACTCCTTCTGAAGATATGAAAGAGGGAATAGAATCTTATTTTATGAAAATAGCATAACCTGGGGGATCCCTGGGTGGCTCAGCGGTTTATTTTATATTTATTTATTTATTTATTTATTTATTTATTTATTTATTTATTTTCCTTTTTAAAAAATTTATTGTTTTTTTATTTGTTTGTTTGTTTGTTTAATTTATTTTTTATTTTTTATTTTTATTTTTTTGGCTCAGCGGTCTAGCGCCTGCCTTTGGCCCAGGGCGCAATCCTGGGGTCCCGGGATCGAGTCCCGCTTCGGGCTCCCTGCATGGAGCCTGCTTCTCCCTCCTCCTGTGTCTCTGCCTCTCTCTCTCTCTTTGTCAATCATGAATAAATAAATAAATAAATCTTAAAAAAAAAAAAGAAAATATCATAGCCTGATACTAAAACCTTTTCAGGGTGATCTAAGAATCATGCATTACAGGTGGGTCTTGTTTATGAAGAGATGCAAAACTCATAATCAAATCAGCGGCAACCTGAATCTCACGATCTCTAAAGACAAGCTATTACCTCTGGGAAACTGGATTTTATTCTAGAAAGAAAAGCTATTTTAAGATAAGGAGTCTTTCTTTTCTTCTTCTTCTTCTTCTTCTTCTTCTTCTTCTTCTTCTTCTTCTTCTTCTTCTTTTTTTTTTTTTTGATAAGGAGTCTTTCAGTGTAATTCAGCGTATTGAAAGATTAACAGGGAAAATACATTTTTTACTTCTTAAAAGTCTTAGCAAATGAGGAGTAAAAGGGAACCTTCTTTTCTTTTCTTTTTTATTCTATTTTATTTTTTTTAAAAAGGGAACCTTCTTAACGTGAACAGGTTAAGGCCACTTAGGAATGACCCACTGCAGACATCACGGTCAATCATGAATCATGAATTCCTAAAGACGTTGATCTTCAGAGCAGGAATAATTCAGAGAATGATACCATCACTACTCCCCCCCCCCCCATCTTACCAGGTCCCTGGCCTGAATATTGACATAAGAACAGGAAATGAAAATGCAAATGACGCTGTCGCTCAACGTTCCCACCTCTAGGGGCCCTTCTATAGCTTCTTAACCACCTCAGTGAGGAAGGGCCCAAGCTCCACCCTTCATATTCGTCGTTGCCCATTTTTACAATCTGCTACTTAATCATCAATTCTTAATCAGTTATTAAATCAGACTGATTGAACTGGTCGTCTTGTGTGTGTCCCCTGAACTACAGGCAGCTAATACATTGCGTTAGATGAACGATCTTCTAAGTGGGGTGTCCTACCCTAGAGGTGTCCAGGCACGGAGAGCTTAAAGAGAATACATTTCCAGATTTTTTTTTTTTAATTCATGAAAAGCAGAGAGAGAGAGAGAGAGAGAGAGAGAGGCAGAGACACAGGCAGAGGGAGCAGTAGGCTCCATGCAGGGAGCCCCACGTGGGACTCGATCTCAGGTCTCCAGGATCACGCCCTGGGCCCAAGGCAGGTGCCAAACCGCTGAGCCCCCCGGGCTGCCCACATTTCCAGATTCTTAATGTCCACATATTCTTCCTAAAAAACCCCAAACAACCTGTAATGTATAAACTAGATACATCTTGATTCCTCTATTTGGAAAATCTAGGTTATAATGTTGGCTGTTCTTACAAGAATTAAATAGGATGCTGGGTATGGTTTCCCCAGAGTGAGGTCGGGAGGTTTCTCAGCCTCCAGGAGGCAGGTCTGTGGATGAGTCGGGCTGACTTTAGGGACGTTCGCAAGAGCCTGGGCCGAAGGTGAGCGGTGTGAAGCAGCCTTCTCTCGGCTGGCGTGTCCTACCTACGGAAGCATCTAGACTGTGCGGGGGACGAGGCTGCGGGGCTGGATCCTGACACAGAAGCACACGTTGTAGGCGGCAGTCACTGTCCTTAATCAGATGCTTAGTGTGTAGGTTTTCTGGCGGTTTCCTTAGCGGCCTGGCCTGTGGCAGGGTGGTGGGCGGCGCACTTGGAGGCTTAGGCTTCATCTGCTTCTCCAGCCCTTCCAGGGGTCGTAGGGCCTGGCTGACAGTCTCTAGGAAGTTTCTTTTCTGCTGGAATTAGCCTTAGCTGCGGCCAGTTGGCCGTGAGCGCTCTCCTAGTCCACCGTCTTCCTTCCTTGTCACACATCCTCATTTCACATGGTTGGGTTCAGCGTGTTTAGGCAACACGGAATCTCCTCCTTTCTGTCTCTCAAGAGTGAGTGTGCGAATGAGGGTTGATCTCACAACCCTGGGGTCATGACCCGAGCTGAATGCGAGTCGGGTACGTGCTCAACCACGTGAACAACCCAGCTAACCGTGCATTTCTATTTCTTGCCAATAAGTTTTATTATATTCTTTTCATGTATTTGCTTTTTGTTGTCATCTAAAAACATTTTTTTAAGATTTTATTTATTTGTTCATGACACATAGGGAGAGAGAGGCAGAGACACAGGCAGAGGGAGAAGCAGGTTCCCTGCAGGAAGCCCAATGTGGGACTGGATCCCAGGACTCTGGGGTCACGCCCTGGGCAGAAGGCAGGTGCTCAACTGCTGAACCACCCAGTCTGCCCTAAAAGTTTTTTTTAATCATTGTAAAATACTCCAACATTTTGTTAGATTTATTTTATTAGGTAAAATATTTAAATATTTAAAATATTTATTTTATATTATTTTATATTATATTATTTATATTATATTATTTTTATTATTTATTTATAAAATAAATATTTTAAATATTTCAATAAATATTTATTTTTAAATATTTTTATTAGGTAAAATATTTAAATATTTAAAATATTTATTTTATATTATTTATATTATAAAATATGTTTTATATTATATTATTTATATTATATTATTTTATAGTATTTATTTATAAAATAAATATTTCAAATATTTTAATAAATATTTATTTGTTTTTAAATATTTTAATAAATATTTAAAATATTTTAATAAATATTTTAAATATTTATTATATTATTTATTTATTAGGTATTTCCAGGTTTTCGTCATTGTGATCAATGAAGCAGTGATCTCTTTTATGCATTTCACTTCCCCCCGCCGCCCTGAATCGCTTTTGAGGGTCCATTTGTGACTAAGCTTGAGGGATTTGCTGCTTGGGGTGCATCGAGTTCAACACAACCCAAGGAAATCTTAAATGCAAAGAACTTTCTGGGACTGGTTGAAGTAAGGACGCAGCTAGCTGTCAAAGCACTGTTTTCCTGTGGGTTGTACAGGAAGCTTCTGTTCCATGTACTGGAGGGAAGGGCAGGGAGCGCAAACAGGCACTTTTTTTTTTTTTTTTTAAGATTTAATTTATTTATTTGGCGCAGAGAGAGAAAGAGAGAGAGAGCACACGCAGGGGGAGCTGCAGGGGCAGAGGGAGAAGCAGGCTCCCTGCAGGGAGCTCGAAGCGGGCCTCGATCCCGGGACCCCGGGGTCACGCCCTGGGCCGAGGCAGGTGCTTGGCTGCTGAGCCCCGAGGCGCCCCTCGCGCTGGCACTTTTGGTTGAATTGCTCGAGTTTGGTGTGTCGACGTGCTAGCACATACCTCATGGGTTCAAAACTGGCGGAAAGTTGGCCCAGAGGAGGAGGTCCTCGCATGGCAGTGGGCTGGGGTGACCTCGGGCAGCTCGAGCCCCCCAAGCTCCGCTGCACCCGCCAGCTGGCAGCCCCTTGCCGGGTGCCCTCCCGCCGCAGGCCACCTGCCGGGTCACCGGGGCCTGTGCAGGCCGCACTGCTACTTTCCGAAGCACTGTCCCCCCTTTGTCGGCCTGGCCTCTGAACCCCGGAGCGTGCTTCGTCCTCAGAGGGTCTTAGGCCCGTGGCTTTAGTCATTTACCAGAAACCAACCCTCCAGTTCGACACGGGGGGCCTCAGGGGCCGTTGCAGGTGTGGAAGCCGAGCCCCAGGTCCTTCGGTGGCAGGCTGGCTTCCCGGTCGCGGCGGGGCTGGGCCAGGACTCCCCGAGGCCACCTCTTTATTTCTGGTGCCTCTGACTTCCATCAGGTACGGGGCAGGTTCTGGACAGGGTCGCAGCTGTGTGGGGCCAGCTGTGAGCAAGGCAAGGTCCACGCCATCCTAAGTGCCGTGGAATCTGCCCTTCAGAGGGGAAGACAGAAGGGAACAGAGAGGGGTTAGCGGCCGCGGCCTCCCCGTGGTCATCGGCTGCTTGGCTAAAGGGCGGCCCCTAGACAGGCCCTGCTCACTGCCTCCCTCCCGCTCTGTCCTTTCCCCTCCTCCACTGCAGGGGTTCGGGGAGGGTTAGCCTGCGCACTGCTGGGGCACCTGGCATGGGGTAGCTGCTTGCCAGGCCCTACTGTCGGGGCCAAAATGACGAGGGGCCTTCTCCGAGCACAGAGCACTATGGTTCAGTGGGCACACGGGCGAAGACCGAAGGTTCCAAGAGTGGACGAGGCCCTCAGGGGTAGACAAAAGTTATGTATTGGGAGCTCCTGATACAAACATAGGAATAAATCACAAAAAGATAAATAATTATGGGCAGTATGGTTCTAGAAACAGTCCTTTTTTTAAAAAAAAAAATTGGTTTATGAGGATATATTTCCCTGGTAAAAATCTCCAGGTCAGTGATTCTCAACGGGCCCTTCCTGGAGCACTTGGCAAAGTCAGGAGACATCTTTGTGGTCACTGCTGGGGGACGGGGTGCCACTGGCGTCTGGAAGGTACAGGTTTGCGATGCTGCTACAGGGCATAGCACAGCCCCGCCAGCAAAGTGTTGTGGTGCCCAACAATGTTGAGGCTGAGAAACCCTTCCTTACACTTATAGAACGTTTCCCACACACATATTGTTTTTATTTTAATCATTTATTTTTTAAAAATATTTTATTTATTTATTCATATTTAATATTCATTAAGTATTTTATTTATTCACAGAGACAGAGAGAGAGGCAGAGACACAGGAGGAGGGAGAAGCAGGGTCCCTGCAGGGAGCCCGATGCGGGATTCGATCCCGGGACCCAGGGTCACGCCCTGGGCTGAAGGCAGATGCTCAACCGCTGAGCCACCCAGGCGTCCCCACACATATTGTTTTTAATGAGCCAGCCAAAAAAGGGAGTCAAGAACAGAGAGCCCCGCTGTAAGCAGTATGGGGAGACACGGACCTCGAGGGTCAGGGAAGGTGGTCCCTCCCAAGGCGGCAGCGGAGGCTCAGAGCCACGGGGGCTCCAGGATGGAGGAAGCCACCGCCTCCACGTGCCCGCTCATTACCAAGCTGAGTGTCTGCGATGTCCGTGCAGAGGCCAGGTGGGGTGGGGTTGGCACTGGGGCTGGGCAGACCCTTGAACGCTTGCAAGGCACACCTGCAGGGCTAGGTGAAGTGGGAGCAAACAGCCAGCGAGACCCGAGGCCGGGTGGGGTGGAAGGAAGGAGCCGAGGAGCGGTTGTCTCGGTCACTGGGCGTCCCCACTGTTCAGATCCCACTGCGTTTCTTTGGCCCTCGTGGGTATAGGTTTGTGGCACAGTAGGGTCCCTGACTCCCTCCTTCCTGGAGGCAGGGCGCCTTCCTACCGACTTGCTAGCTCTGAAATCGGCAGCACGTGCATTAAGTATATAATTTCCATCTTCATTCTTGCTTATATATTTATTAAAACCTTCTATTTAGGGGTGCCTGGGTGGCTCAGAGGTTGAGCATCTACCTTCGGCCCAGGGCGTGACCCCGGGGTCCCGGGATCGAGTTCCCCATCGGGCTCCCTGCATGGAGCCTGCTTCTCCCTCTGCCTGTGTCTCTGCCTCTCTCTGTGAATAAATAAATAAAATCTTAAAAAAAAAAGACCGCTTCTATTTTGAAAATGATTATAGATTGAAGGGAGTTGCTAAGTTAGCACGGAGAGGTCCCAGGAACCTTTGACCCACTTTCTCCCACTGCTTGCATCTTACGGAATAATAGTGCAATAGCAAAACCAGGAGGTGGATGCTGGCACGAGGTGTGTGTCGAGTTCGACGACATTTTATCCCGTGTGCGGATTCATGAGCAGTCACCACAACCAAGATGCGAGACACTTTCCTCTCTTTCCTCACCACCAAGATCTTTGTCTATCCCTGTGTCGTCACCTCCCCTCCCATTGTCCCACCCTCCCTAAGTCCTGGCAACCACCTGATACGTTTCCCATCTCTATGATTTTGTAATTTTACATCTTCATTCTTTAAAATAACTTTCCTATTTATAGGGTAAGGCAAAAGAAAATACTTAGATTATAGGCTAGAAGAGTAAGACAAAGTCTTCAATTTCAGTTGTTTTTTTTTTTAAGATTTTGTTTATTTATTTGAGTGACAGTGGGAGAGAGAGCACGTGTAGGGGGAGGGGCAGAGGGAGAGGGAGAAGCAGGCTCCTCGCTGAGCAGGGAGGCTTGTGGGGGGGGCTCCATCCCGGGACCCCGAGATCATGACCTGAGCTGAAGGCCGACACTGAACCGACTGCAGCACCCACACGGGTTTTACCCGCCCGTGCTGGCGTGGAAGGCGTGTGAGGCCGTATCGTCCACTTCCAGATGCGACCTCTTGCTTTTTGGATGTCTAGCAATAAACACAGTGAGGAATGAGCATTCTGTTTATTTATCGCAGTTATTTTATTGATTTATTGCAGTTTATTTATCCAGCGAGTCATCTTTAGGTTCGTATGGAATGTGTTTCACGTGGAGCTTCTGGAGGTTGCATCTCCTTCTCCATTTTCTCTTCTTCACAAGACGCCAGTGGCCAAGAGCGTACACCACCCTTTCCAGTCAAAGCTGGGTGAATCCTCGTTTTTGGGCCTTGATCCACTCATTTGTTTCATTTTTCTGGGAAGGTGATTTTCCCGATTACCAGTGAGGTTGAACATCTTTCCATACGTTTGCTGGCCATTTGGATATTATTATTATTATTATTATTACTATTATTATTTTGGTACCTGGTCAAATCTCTTTCTCGTTTTCTATCTAGTTATATATTTTTTTCTTAGTGATTTATAAAAATTATTTACATATACGTTAATAATTACGTTTACGTATACGTCAAAATTATTACGTATTCTGGATAAAAGAGTTCCCTTTTTTGTGTGTCTGCTATAAATATCTTCCCCATTACATGGATTTTTTCTTTTATAAATTTTTTAAAAAGCTATTGTTTTTATTTCTCTAGTAATCCCTACACACGATGTGGGGCTTAAACTCACAACCCTGAGATCAAGAGTCACATGCTCCTCCACCGGAGCCACCTCTCTTTTTAAAATATTTTATTTGAAATAATTACGGACTCAGGAGAAGTTGCAAAAATAGCAGTTTCTGATTTTCCTTGACTCTACGTACTGGTATCTGAACATTGGAAAACCTAGCTTCCTCTCCCATTCTTCATGGTCTGGCCTGGTTTAGAAGCCCCTCACTAATCAGCCTGGTCAGAGATTCTGAGGGCCTCTCAGGTTTTTTCTGTAAATGCATCTTCTGTGACTCGTGGGTGCAAACTCCCAGGGTAAGACACAGAGCTTCATGATTGTCATCAGTCTATGACACGGTCACATCAACATGGGGTAATTGGCGAGTGACTTTTGCTCATTTACTCATTTTTTTTTTTTATCTGCAAGAACAGTACCAATTTACCCACCTCTCCATTATCCTCACAAATCTGCGTAGTGAAAGGAATCTCAATTGCTTTAGAATTTGGGATATATACGGCGCTGAAAGGAAGGAGATACCAATATGACATATGTTCTTTTTTTTTTAAGGACATATGTTCTTAATCTTGTTTTCTTCACCTCCAGAATTCCTCTCTGATGTCACTATAGTATATTCTTCATAAAATGTGTTATTTAAGGGCGTTGCTGGGTCAGGTGGCAGAAATGAAAGAGAGAGGAATACGTTTTGGGGGATGTAAGCTCAAGAAAGTAGGAGACTAATTTCCGTTCCACGAAAAGCACTGAAAGTCTCACTGTGAGTTTTTCATATTTATCTCAGCGGTCACTGTAGAGATCTCCACTGCTGCGGACACTCCCATGGCTCCACCTGCTGAGGTCCACGTTTGAAGGGATATCTTTATGTGAGTCCTGATGACCTCGGTCCCCCATTTCACAGTGGACTAGGACTGTCGAGGTAGGAGAAGGCGTGAGAAATGCCCCACGTTCTTTTTGCTTTCTCCTTTCATTTGGTTTTCCACAGCAGCTACACAGACCTTGATTTGCTTTTTATTTAGTGTGGAATCTGCCTGATTTCATCTTTAATAAAAGTTACACTGCAAATACCAAAAAAAAAAAAGCGCAACCTTTGTTCATGCATCTGTTTGGGGGTAATTGTAATCAGTAAATTCATCTTTCCTTCGGAGAATTTCTTAAGACATGGAAAATGGCATTATAGTGGTTATTCCTTAAGGAAAAAAGTATGGACTAGGTAATTTTGTGGGTCTTTCAGGGTATATTGGGAATATTTAATTGTATTGAGGGTCAAGGTTCAGACCTGCCTTACAGGTTAGCTTATCCCTTCCTTTCCTACCACTGTATTGATTTATTATAAACATTTGTTTATCTGAGACTATTTCCAGGCACTATGTTAAATATTTCACATATTAAAATATGTTTAGTCTCACGCCAACTTTTTGTTCTTTTTGTTTTTGTTTTTTTGTTTTTTCATGCCAACTTTTTGAAGTGGTAAATTTGGAAGAAGTAGAAATGGATGCACAGGGATAGTGTCACTGTTTTAGACACATGCCGTATAAGGCCAAGAGCCGTTTTGTATTCATGCAATCTAAGTTCCAAGGAGGCTTTTTTTTTTTTAAAGATTTTATTTATTTATTGATGGACACAGAGAAAGAGAGGCAGAGACACAGACAGATGGAGAAGCAGGCTCCATGCAGGGAGCCCGACGTGGGACTCGATCCAGAGTCTCCAGGATCACACCCCAGGCTGCAGGCGGCGCCAAACCGCTGCGCCACCTGGGCTGCCCCCAAGGAGGCTTTTACCAATATTGCTTTATATTATTTCAATGTCTGGGCATAGTTTGGCACGTGATCAAGAGTCTGTATGGGGACTGCATGTGGCTGAAAATTTGGCCGTCTCCCTCCCCCGCGCCTTGCCGCAGGAAGACTTATTTTGTTGCATGATTTTGGAAAGGTGCTTAATAAATCTTGGGATCTTTCTCATTAGAAAACTTCCAGCTCATTTGAGGCTTCTGGTCTGCGTTGCACAGACCACAGTGTTTTGGGGAGGAGCTGATTCTCTCACAAGTACGAGGCCGTAGAAGCTCTAACCTTAGACTCTATTCCTTGGACTCCCATGAATTCAGTGGCATTGGGCTCTGTTGCTCCCCTGGCACAGAGTAAACCAAGAGGTCGCATTCTGTAACCTTCTACAAAAATGTCAGCAATATAGTTCTTTCTTTCTTTGTTTTTTAGTGTGTGTTACAAGTTTATTTGCGTGATTGCCTTAGTACTGGAGGCTATTTGGTGAAGTCACTGAGCTGGAATCAGTGGCTGGTGGAGTCAGATTTCTACCTTTGGCTTTGCTGGGCTAGAGTGTGCCCATATCTCATCCCACCTGATTGCCTACCTCATCTTCCTCCCATCCTCAACAGGTTTCTTTGCATTCAAATAAAGCCACATCAAAATTGGAGTTTATTTCTTATGAAACTATCCAGGTTTGCTTGTTCTGGACATTTCATATGTATGGGATTGTGCAATACGTACTAAAACCCACCAAACTGTACGCTTATTTATTTTTTAAAAAGATTTTACTTATTTATTTGATACAGAGAGAGAGAGACAGAGGGAGAGAGAGCACAAGCAGGGGGAGGGGCAGGGGGAGAGGGAGAAGCAGGCTCTTGCTGAGTGGGGAACCCCAATGCGGGGCTTGGTCCCGGGACCCTGGGATCATGATCTGAGATGAAGCAGACGGTTAACCGACTGAGCCGCCCAGGTGCCCCGGGACTATATACATTTAAAACAAGTGAATTATATGGTGTCTAAATTGTATCTCAATAAAGCTATTAAAAAAATCTTTTCAGATAGCAATGGTGAAATCTCATGAAACAACCAGCATTAGGGTGCATTTTGAAAATTAAAGTAATAAATACGGAGGATGTGCAGTAAATAATATAATCTAGGATTCAAAATGTGTGCTAAAGGTGCAAAAGGCACTAAGATTTCAGGCAATATGTGGTATAATTCTGACAGGAATTGTAGTTTTCTTTCTGCCCACTTAATTATTTAATCAATTTAACCAAGCTGGCCAATTTTTTTCATGAAGACAAATCATCAAGGAAATAAAAGAATCCAGGTGACCCAGTTGAATCATATCAGCATGATGGTGGATAAATAGACTAATATTTATTACTAAGAGGCAGAGATCTTATCTATAGAATGGCCTTACCTGGATATCTAGATTTATGATTATTTATATTAAATAAACCCAGAATCTATAGATTTATGAGTATAGGTTTCTGGGAAATGACTATGCAAACTATATATATCATTTGATCATTTCACATATAAAATTTTTTTTTTAATCTTGTGCCAACTCTTTGAAGTCGTGAATTTTTAAAATGAGGAAATGCAAGTAGAGACAGCAACTAAATGGACATATGGGAGTAAGGGTGTTATGGTCTAAATGTTTGTGTTTCACCAAAAATTTATATGTTGAAACATCACTGCCAAGATGATGGTTGGTATTAGGCTGGGTTTTTGGGAAGTGTTAGGCCAAGAGGGCAGAGCCCTCATGAATGGAATTAGTGCTCATACTAGAGGGACCCCAGAGAAATCTCTCACCTTGTCTACCATGTGAAGACACAGCAAGAGGTCAGCAGTGGGCGACCCAGAAGACGGTCTACACCAGAACGCTACAACCGTGTGAGCATCCTGATCTTGGATTTCCAGCCTCCAGAAGTCTGAAAAATAAGTGTTTGTTGCTTATAAGCTACCGAGTCTACGGTATTTTGTTATAGCAGCCAAATGGACTAAGACAAAGGGTAAAAGACTGTATCTGAATTAAACCAATCGATATCTATGGAGAAATTTGCCAACATTACTTTTTACTATTTCATTGCCTGGGTGTGTCTTTACATCTTCACAAAAAATTTGAATTGAACAGAGTAGAGCTGAAAAATGGATTCCCTTCCTTCTTCCAGGGAAGCTGTCTTTGTTGTATATTTCAGGAAAATTTGGTACATCCTGGGGGTACTTCCTTTTTAAAATTTCATCCAGCTTCGGCTTTGATCCAGAGTTGTATAGAGCAAATTCTTTGGGATAGAAGTTGATCTTCACACCAGTACTGTACTCCAGGAACTCGAACCCCAGATCCCTTTGCGTTAGACAGGTTTTACTCCCATTACAGATATCAAATAGGGAGTCACATTCTGCAGCCTCCTATGGAACTCTACAAACACTATCATTTTTTTATTCTATAGGTTTATTGGGATGAAAAGGCCAAAATACTTGTTTTTATCTGGTTGTGTAACTAACCCTAAATCATTCACTAGCACAGATTGGCTTTTGGTTCTACTTTATTAGCTATCATGTGCCCTGTTTCAAACCATGGATTGCCTCCTTATCCCTCGACATCTCCTACTGACAATGGTTTATCTGCTTTCCCATAAAGAATAATCACTAGAAAGGTGAAAATTGGAGTATTTTTCTTATAAAAATCTTTATTTTTTCATAGGGGAATGGAGGGAAAAGTAAAATAAGATGAAATCAGAGAGGGAGACAAACCATAAGAGGCTCTTAACTATAGGAAACAAACCGGGTTGCTGGAGGGGAAGTTGGTGGGGGATGGGATAAGTGGGTGTTGGGCATCAAGGAGGGCATGTGATGTAACGAGCACTGGGTGTTACACGCAAGTGATGAATTATTGAACTCTACCTCTGAGACTAATAATCTACTATACGTCAATTGATTGAATTTAAATAAAATAAAAATTTAAAAAAATCTCTATTTTTCCATATGTGGAAAGGAGGAAGCACAGAGAAAAGCAACAGGGCTGCATTTTGGAAACTTACAGTAATAAGCATAGAGCCTATGCAATAAATGATAGAATCTGGGTTATAAAATGAATGCTTAGGACAGAAGAAACTCAGTACATGGGTCTATAGACGATTTCATCCTCCAACAATTTCTTTTTTTCTGGCTGCTTTTGGATTTATCCATTCGACGATGCTAAATTGGCCAACTCTGATGTGCCTGCTACTATGAACACACTGGGTGAGTTCAGTGTCATGATAACGAACTCCGTGATGCCGTCTCCTGGAGGTAGGATTGGACCCCCGTAGGTTCTACACTAAAGAGGATTACAATCCCTCTTTGTGTTGAGTGCTGAACTCAACCTCGGTTACTTTATACTCAGTGTGTTTTAGAAGATTATCACCCTGGAGTTTGCTATCAGAATGGACTGTGGTTGAACAGACGTGAATGGAAGCCGAAGGAATAATAATCTGCGGGAATGTTTTTAAGGGAAGAGAATGCACCTTACTTCTCGGCGCAAGTGATGGGAGAGGATGATTACACGTTATATGTGAAAGTGGATTGGAAATGGCTAGGAAGAAAAAAAATCAAAAAAAAAAAAAAAAAAGGAAATGGCTAGGAAGAGGTTAAAGGAGTTGGCTTGCAGTTAGTTTACTATCCCGCCCCCTCCCCAGGCGACATCCATTAGAAAGGAGAAGGCAGCCGTATACCCAGTGTGTCTTACTGTCTAATGGACAAATCGATGAATAATAATTCCTCAGAGGAACAGTCCATCTATTGAATGGCTTTAGTTGGCTAACCCAGATTGAGGGGCGCACATATAAATAAACCCGTAATCTATAGATTTGAGGAATGGATCCCTGGGGAATGCCAAGCAAACCATACCTGTCGGTGGAGTATAAAATGCAGCTGTTTCAAAACTTCAACACCGCTCAGCCTGTGGGGTTACTCAGCTAAATCCTTCTCTGTGATTCCTCTATTATTTGGGGGTCCAAGACTTTTGTTTCCTTGGTGGAATGTCCAAGCTATCTTTCTACCTGCCCGGCCCTCTTGATTGCCCAAACCTACTGAAATATCAGAAAAATTTAACTCTGAGCAATATCTCTGAATTAGGAGAGTCTGATTAACTGAGTGCATGTACTAGTTCAGTTTGGTGTAATTGGCAGGATTTACTTTCAGACTTGTGAATTATATCTCACTGGTTAGCAGATTTTTAGCAGGCATACATCGGGGATTGGAAAGTATAGGATAAATATACGATTCCAGAATGCTTGCTTATCCACCTTTACTACAAAGTGGCAAAGGTTTGAAGAAAATCAATGATGTTAAAGTTTACCAGTGGTATTTGAGGAAATAGTTTTAGTTTGATACGAATTTTTGGCAAGGGGATCGATATGAATTTTTGGCAAGGGGATAGAACCCCCAAATTCTGTCAATAGCCAGTGAGCTTCAAAGTGGATACTGAGCTCCAGGCGGGGACTGTATCTCTAATATCTCGATTCCAGCGTAATTCGACCTTGGGCGGAGACTATTCGCACCGAGCCTAGACTTCCCACCTACAGAAACTGTGAGATGTTAAACTTCTGTTGCTGTATTCCACTAAGTTTGTTACTCAGCCATAGAAAACTAATTTTAGATACTGAGTGGAAGAGAGCTGGGGTTGACGACTGCTCTCCAATGGGCTGCTTACTTTTGGCCCCTAAGCTGCTCCAGCAGGTGCGCATTGGAGGAGGCCATTGAGAGGATGTGATCACCAGTAGACCCGAGAGCTGGACCTCAATGACTGTGGTGTTCTAGAAATGTCGTGAATAGCAAGTCTACTAAATTTGTGCTTAAATAGAAAAGTTATATATCAACTGAATAAAAGTCTAAGCTGAATCTGAAAAAAATTGAGTCACAGTCCCTCAATTCATTTCCAGAGTTGAAGGAGTTTATGGACCCCCAAACCCCTTAAATGAAGGGGATGCCAGGTCCCCATGAGTGTAACTCCTGGTACACTAGTGAACATTTAAACTGTTGATCTTTTTTCCAGCCGTTCCTCAAAAGAGCACAGCCTTTTACCAGGGAAATTGCACACCAAGGAGAAGCAGGCTCTGAGCTGACATGGATCCTGGGAGACTGTTCCTTGTCACTGCGACCTACCAGTTGGAGTAGAGGCTCATGGGGGTCGGAGTATTTCTGAGTATTTGGTTATTTATTTATTTATTTATTTATTTATTTATTTATTTATTTATTATTTCTGAGTCTTTAACTGAGGTCATTGGGTCCCTGAAGCCATTCTCCAGTTTCAGAATAAATGCTGAGAGTAGCTGTGTGAGCAGGTGGCAAAACCCCAGTGGCGTCTGAAATACCAGTGGCAGGAAGGGATCCTTTCAGGAGGTTTTCTCGGGCCTCCCTATGGGGATCACAGCACAGGCCTTAAGATCTTGGAGCAAGACCCCACCAGCCTCTCTAGATAATTACTCTCCTTTAGGGAAACAGCTCTTGGACTGCTACGGGTCTAAGTGGAGACTGAGCGCAACCGCTGACCATCAAGCTGCTTTATGACCTAATGGACAGGATTAGGTCCGAGCAGGCGCCGAGTTCACAGGGAATCTACATGAAGTGGCTCCAATGCCCAGAGTCGCCCTCTCCTTCCAGCCCGTGCCAATGGCTTCGAAAGGGTTCCCTACATTCAGATGTCAGGAGAAGAGAAGACCCGGGTCTGGCTTATAGGTGGAGCATCCTGCATGATGTTCAGGCACCGTCCGAAGGTGAACGGCGGCCACACCACAGCCCCTCTCTGGGGCATCCTCGAAGGAGGGTGGCGAAGGGGAATCAGCGTGCCAGTTGTTCACTTCCCTCGGAATGAGAAATGCCCAGCTGTACCATTATTTATCAATTTGAGAGCTACGGCCGGTATGTGGCTGAATGGTCAGGGACTGGGAAGGGGAGGACTGGGTGGTTACGACCAAGGTGTTCGGGGCGGTGTGTGCACAGACCTCTGTGGAGGAGCTCAGCAGCCGCCCGGACTGGCGAAGCCCTCGGGGTGCCCGGCCCCCCGCCACGGTGCCCGGGAGGAGGCCAGCTCGGCCCAGGAGGAGCCCACGGGGAGGTGGGCGAGGCTGTCCGCGCAGCCTGCTCCTGCAGAAGTGGAAGCGAAGCCAAAGAAGGCGGCAGGAAAGGATAAGTCTTCGGGCAAAACAGTGCAAACCAAGGGGGAGAGGGGAGCAAGGGGCAACAGGCTGAAGTGGCCAACCAAGAAGCGAAGAAGCCTTACCCGCGAAGACCGAGAAAGCAAGGACGGGGAGAGTCCAGCCTCCGCTGAGCAGGAGAGGAAGAGGCCGAGTCTGACCAGCGCCATATACCGTGTCTTACCAGTGGTCCCTGTCTGCCTTCGTGTACAATCCAGGGGAATATTTTTATCAGCTATTTTGTAAACGCCAAGTCTTTTTTTATATAAATTTATTTTTTATTGGTGTTCGATTTGCCAACATATAGAATAACACCCAGTGCTCATCCCGTCAAGTGCCCCCCTCAGTGCCCGTCACCCAGTCACCCTCACCTCCCGCCCACCTCCCCTTCCACCCCCCCAGCTCGTTTCCCAGAGTTAGGAGTCTCTCATGTTCTGTCTCCCTTTCTGATATTTCCCACTTATTTTTTCTCCTTTCCCCTTTATTCCCTTTCTCTATTTTTTATGTTCCCCAAATGAATGAGACCATATAATTAAACGCAAGTCTTTTAGTAGCTCTAGAAACATTTTTTAAGGAGGGAATCCCACCTCATCCCATTTTTTTTTAAAGTGTAAATGCTTTTTTTTAAGAGGTGAGATCATTTGCTGGCTGTTTGTTTTTTTTTTTGCTACAACCAGAAAATAGTGGGACATTGAATGTGGGAGGCTTTGATTGTCTTGGGTGTCAGCTCAACATTCCATACACGGGATAGTTTTTCCATCCTATAATACCTGAGCATACTAAATAGCAATTTGGAGTCAGTCGTGCATTTAATGTGTCTCGAACATTTTAAATTTCTTCTATTCCCATGTTGTTTTTGGTAGAATTGTTTCCTAAAGAAAACCACTCCTAGATCTTGGCTCTCCTTGTCAGAATTCCTGTGCACTCTGCAGCATCTTGGTTGTGGTAGCCTAGTTTTCCTAGTAACTGTTGATGTGCTGTGCAAGATTGAAAATTTGAATATGTAGTGTATATGATACTAAATTGTGAATAATGGGACTTAAAAATGTAACAGTGTATCAACATTTGAAGATATTGGTACTTAATATACTGTTAAAGGAAAATTTGCCTCCGAATTTTAAGCTGGAAGGTCACTGGAATAGCTTTTATCTTTTTATTTTTTTAATTTATTTTTTAATTTTTAATTTATTTTTGGTTTATTATTTATTTATTTATTTATTTATTTACTGGAATACCTTTTAGAAAAGAATCACAACTACATGGTTTTTTAGATTTTTGGTACGTATGTTAGGAATTGCGTACAAATTGAAATGTCTGTACTGATCCTCAGAACAACCAATACAAACTCAATTATGAAAGGAAAAAAAAAGAGCTCTATGAATAGGAAAAATATGTGAAGATATTTGTGTCCCATGTGAACGCTCATTGTAGGGTGGCCTCGGCAGAAGACTTTTTTTTTTTTAATTAAAGATTTTATTTACTTATTTGATAGAGAGAGCACAAGCAAGGGGAATAGTAGGCAGAGGGAGAGGGAGAAGCGGGCTCTCTGCTCAGCAGGAAGCCTCATGTGGGACTTGATCTCAGGACCCTGGGACCATGACCCTCGCCAAAGCAGACACTTACCTGACTGAGCTGCCCAGGCGTCCCAGACGACGGTTTCTGTAATGGACTTCCACTCATCGAGGCCCGTCTAGCTATGGCTACTGCTGAGAGTCCAGGCATCCCTGGTCTACTAGACTCACTCAGAAGCCTAGCTCACAGCAACTCCAGGCAACCCTTCTAAATTCCCTAAGGGAGCCCTTTATAACCTATGGGCATAGCAGGTAAAACAAGCCCAACTAGATGTGTTTATTGATGATATATTTCTAAAACAATTGCCGGTGGTGGTGGCAGCCCTTCTGGTTCTCTTTTTTGCTATTCTAGCTATGAATGTCCTTGCTACCTGCATGCCTGTCGAAATAATCCCAAATTCCCAGCCTATCTCATGGGAACCACCACAAGGGAACCTATCCAACTGCCTTTTTCAGTGAAAATAGTTAAGTACGCCACGATGTCAGCTAAGTCAAGGCACAGAGGGCCTTCATTGCTATGCTAGGGGGGTCCCCAGGCCCACCATCTCACCCTTTAATAGCCTTTTCTGGCTTGTGTTAAAACAGGCTGCCAATGAATGGAGATTCACAACCGATGATCAAAACTTAAGTGCACAGGTTATTGCCATTAAGGTTCCTGATATTATAAAGATGATAGATGCCATCTGAAAGCCTCAGGACGCCTACTTTGCTGTTCTAGATCCAGCCAACATGCTTTACTCGGCCCTGATAACTGAAGACTCACAACCTTAATCTGATTTTAGTCTTGAGGGCCCCCAGTGTACCTTTACTTGGCTGCCCATGGGTTACCTAAACAGCCCCACCATGATCTATAATCTAATTCAGACAAATCTAAATTTACGCAGACTCACCTATTGCTGTCTTAGACATCATGTAGATGGGATTCTACTGAGGAGACCTTGAGAAGACGTCATCTAGGAAGACTTAGATCTAGTAGTAACACAGCGTTTGTAGCACAGAGCATGGGCTGTTGCCTCACGTAAGATCCAAGGACTCGCCGTTTTTGTCCAGTTTCTTAGTACAGTGAGCCGAGGGCTGCAAAGTCCCTTTCATGGTAAAACATCAGCTCAAACGCAACAGAAGGCACAGCACCCTAGGTCTCTTCACCTTTTGGAGGTGAGACATCCACACTTACCCATTCTACTTAGGCCTGTCTATGCTGGTACATGTAGACGGCCTCTTTCCATCGGTGAGAACCTCAGCAGGCTGCCTTACAGATGGCTCAGCAAGGCCATTGCCCTTAGTCTCTGCAGCATGGTATTTGTGGGTTTAGCCAAAGTGGTGGCAGATAAATGCCCCCTTTGCTCTCAAACAAAACTCTGAAAAGCTCCCAGGTATGTGTGTATGTGTGTGGGGGGGTCACATGCCCCTTGGCGACAGAACTTATTTGATGGCACGTTGATTTTACTGGACCACTGCTGCCTTCCGCTGGAGCTCCCAGGTATGCTACCAGCATCACGGAACCTTCGCTGGGCTTCTGCGAGCTGCTCTTTCCAGAAACGTTGCTTCTCATCAAAGAATCTCCTCCTTAACCAGGTATGTCTGGGTCTTCTTTGGTCCATGAGACATTGTAGATTCAGATCAAGGTATCATTTCACCTCCTAAGCAGTTTAGACACAGGCTCCAGAAACGTGGAGTCCTCGTGGAATTTCCACGTAGCCTATGGTTCTCAAGAGGCCGGACTTACAGAGAGGCGAGTGGTTGCTGTTCCTATCGTTGAGGCATCACAGGATGGATTGTTGTGAGTTTAGCCAAAGAATTCTATGATGTTGCTGTCTTGGCATTCATTTTGTGTGGCCAAGTGGCCTACAGGTCCTCCACCTCTGACTTTCTTTAGAAATATCCTGGCTCTTCTCTGTTCTTCGCCCTTTTTTTTTTTTTTTTTTTTTTTTGAGAGAGAGAGAGAGAGAGAGAGGAGGGATAGAGGGGGAAGATGGAGAAGTTTAAGGAGGCTCCAAGCCCAACATGAGCCATTTTCGGGGCTTGATCTCACAACCCTGAGCCCAAATTAAGTCAGATGTTTTACTGACTGAGCCACCCAGGTAGGTACCCCCGTCTGCACTTTTTAATTAAATTTAAAAAGTAATCTTTTAATTAGGATCATGGTTTTCTTTCCAGTCTGTCTCTGAACTGAGGCAAAAACCCTTGGGGCAAATCATTCCATGATATGAACTGAAACCACCTCTTCAAGCAATAAGGACTAACATGAGCCAACAAGATCCCGTGCGATTGACCCCAAAACAATGGTCAACCTGACCTTATTGCCCATCTGCACATACCCACCAACCTTTGTCCCACATTTCCCTCCTATAAACCAAGAAGTGTCTTTAGCACTTTGGGGACAGTCTTTGAGAGGTTATTCCGCTGTCGTCTGGTGTTGGCCTCGCTGGATTAACTCCTTTCTTGTCTCACCACCACTCGTTTCTCTGCTTTTGGATATTGTTGGTGGTGAGTGGCCAAACCTGGCCTGTTTGAGACCCCCCCAGAGCCAGGAGCTCTTTTCCCCTGCACCCTGGCCACGCTGCAGCCCTGAAGCAGGCCTCCACAACCTGTGAATGAACCAATGTCTATGAGTCCCCCCAAAATTTTTGTTTACATAAAATAAGAGACTGGTGTGAGAGCTGAAGTTTGCTGAACCCTACTTTGGACGAAGAAGTTTCTTTAATTTATATTAAATATAATATAATATATAATAAATATTATAGTTATAAACATATAATTTATATTAAATTATATAAAATTTATAATATATAAATAGAAAAATTTTATAATAGATAAATATATAATTATTATGATTATAAATATACAATTTATATTAAATATTATGTTTACTATACCCTACTGTAGTCTCCTTTTACTTTCCCATTAGTGTTTATTGCTTCCTATTTAACAATTATGTGCTTATGTCAATATGTGAAGCTATTTTCTTATGTTATTTCATTCCTTGTTTCATTTTATTTTTACATTTCACATTTAGATAGACTGTCCATGAAGAAAAAAATAGTTTTTCTTTCATATGGAGGTCAGTATTCATTTTTATCTACATATCCAAATTTCATTTCAATATCCTCCAGGTCTGTGGGTCTGAAGTCAAGGATGGCATTTTTGGGCTCTTCGTCCAGAGTCTCAAAGCTAAAATCAAGGGGTCAGCTGGCTGTGCTCTCATCTGGAGCCTGAGATCTTCTTTGAAGCTCATTTGTACTGTCGGCCGAATTACGGCCATTCTGTCCTTAGTTATAGGACAAAGGGCCCCACTTCCCTGTTGGCTGTTGGCAAGAAGTTGTTCTTAGCTCCTTGTGGTCACTTTCTATTGCTTATGCATTTCCCTTTTTTTTTCCTTCCACTTTATCATTTATAAAGCCATACAAAGGGTTGCAAAAAAAAAAAAAAAAAAAAAAAAAGGAGGCAGGGGTACAGGAGGGGGCCAGCACTGGCGTACGATGCGTTCACATCCCGGATGAGCAGCAGCGTCAGGATTTATACAAGGTGGCACTTCATCTTTATCGCCGGTAACAAGGTGCAGAGTTTTCGGAGTTTTCGGAGTTTTTCAAATCTTTGTTTTCTGCCACAAGTGGAGGACAGCTTTCCTTCATTAAGAGCTCATGTGATTAAATCAGGTGCCCACCCAAATCATCTCCTTATATCAAGGTCAACTGCACCATATCATCTTAATCATAAGTGTAATGACTCATTGTATTTACAGGCATCAGAGGTTGGTACAAGTCCTCTTTGGAGAATTGCTTTAGAAACCTGCCTACTGCAGCTTATCCTCCGGCTTCGAAAGATTCTGTCTCAAAAGCAAAACACACTTACCCCCTCTCGTGGTCCTAAAAGGTTTCATTCCACTTCAGCATCAACTGGAAGTCCAAAATCACGTCTACATGTTATCAGCTCAAAGGTTCCAGATCTCATCAGCTAAAGCATCAGAAGGAGGAGGCTGAGGGTCCTGAGCACAATTCCTCTGCTTCTGTGCATCTGTGCAATTAAAGAAATGGTTTATATGCTCCCAACATCTAACAGTTGGACAGACATAAGATAGTGGCTAAACGTTCCTGTTTGAAAAGGGAGAAAATATGGGACCCCCGGGTGGCTCAGCAGGGCCTGACCCTGGAGACCTAGGGTCGAGTCCCACGTCGGGCTCCCTGCATGAAGCCTGCTTCTCCCTCTGCCTGTGTCTCTCTCTCTCTCTCTCTGTGTGTCTCTCATGAATAAATAAATAAATAAAAATCTTTAAAAAAAATAAAAAGGGAGAAAATATGGGATACCTGGGTGGCTCAGCGGTTGGGCACCTGCCTTTGGCTCAGGGCGTGATCCCGGGGTCCCTCAGTCCCTGCATGGAGCCTGCTTCTCCCTCTGCCCGTGTCTCTGCCTCTCTCTCTACCTGTGTGTGTGTCTCTCATGAATAAATAAATAAAATAAAAAAAAATAAAAATAAAAAGGGAGAAAATAGAGGATAAAAAGGAGTCACTGGTCAGAAAGAGGTTAGGTTTCTAGGCACGGGGACGATGCTCCCTGGTACTTGCTTGGGTTCCGCTGAGTCAAACTTTGTTTTTTATGAAAGGCGGTGGCACGTGCCTCGCTGCTTAGTTTCACCACCTGCTCCCTAGTCTGTGGAAGCTGGGCTGCCTTTCTTTTTTATGCTCTTTCTCTTTCTAAGCTGGAAATGTTTCTGTTAACACAAATCTGTGGTGACCTCGTAGGCCCGTGTGGATGCCGTGATGACCCGCCTCACTAGTGGGACGACCCCTCCACACACCTTCAAGGTGGTCTCTTCTCCGTCTCTGGCTTGGCCGAGGTTCTGAAGGTCAAGGCTCTTAAACTTCCTCTTATGAGAATTGAGATCCATGCAGACACTTCCACAACGGTAGGAGGCTGTTGGGCCCCCGATCCTCTGGCCTTTCGATCTTGGATGTTGGGCCCAGGGGGTCGTCGGGTCGCACAGCTGCTTCCTCTCTGCGCCCACGTTGTGAGCAATCTGTTAGCTTTAGGATCGTCGCTGCCAGCGCAAGGCAAGAGTTTTCCGAATCCTCTAGTCCTGATTCCTTCCTCTTCACCCATTCTTCCCTCATTTTCCCCTCTCCTCTTGCATTTTACTATAAGCAACAAGGAGAAACCAGGTTGTGCTTTTTACACTTTTTCTTGGAAATCTCCTTGGCTAAGCATCCAAGTTCACCGTCTACAAATTCTGCTTTCTGCATGACGGAGGGCGACAGCCCCACACGCTCTGTGCCAGCACACGAGAAGGATCTTTCTTCCTCCAGTTTCCAATGACACGTTCTTCGCTTTTTTCTAAGCCCTCACCAGCTGCCTCTTTTGCATGCCCGTTTCCACAACAGTCGCTTTAAGGCAATCTAGATTTTTCTGTCCTGTTCTTCCGAACGTTCCCAGATCCACCGACCGCCCGGTTCCCAAAGTACCAGTCGTAGGCCTTTGCTATGGCGGCGCCTTCCTTCTAGGTAGCCAACCCTGTGTTTATTTTCTGTTGCTACGTAAGACATCACCACAGACGTAGTGGCTTACACGATTCCGGCTCATCAGATCAGAGTTGTGCAGCTTAGAAGTCTGGCGTGACTTGCGAAGCCAAGATCAAGTGTCAGTTGGATTGAGCTCCCTCCTGGAAGCTGTTGGGAAGAATCCTTTCCTAAGCTCAGTCCCACTGTTGGAAAAATCCTGTTCCTTGTGTGTGGCTGAAGGTCCTTGTTTCCTTGCGGGTGGTTGGCCCTGGGCCACTCAGTCCCCTGAGAGGCTACGAACATTCTTTCTCACGCGGTCTCGACCGTCTTCAAGCCAGCAGAGGCTTGTAGAAGGCTTCTGACGCCTTTTCTCTCTCTTACTTCCTGTTGTGACATCACCTAGGGAAAGCTCTCGTTTCATGCAATCCGATCAGGCCACCTGGGTGGTCTCCCCGTCTTGACATTGACCGTGTGACGCGATTTAGAACACGTGCAGGTGTGAGCGCTCATCGTCTTCACAGCGTCTGGCGATGAGGGTAGGAATCTTTGGAGGCCACTTTGGAAGTTCTCCCGATCTCAACCTTGACCTTGTAGAAGCTACTAGCCACTTTCCAAAAATAAAGTGCCCACATTGTGACTGGAATTTCCTCAAATCTATCAATCAACTTGGAAATAACTAGCATCTTACAATAGTACATCCTTTAGGCTGCCTACGTGGTTTATCTCTCCAATTTGTTTGCAGTAATTTCTGAACGGAAGTTTGAACATCTTCCCTTAAATGACGTTTGAGTATTTGATTTTACTAATGATATTATAAGGTCATCATCTAAACAATTCTAGTTTTTTTTGTTGTTAACATATATAAATAAACTGATTTTTGTGCATTGTCCTTGTGTCTAGCACATGATACTTTTTTTTTTAATTCTGATAGCTTAGTAGCTGATTTTTGGGCATGTTTTATAAATTCTATGATGTCATCTATGAGTAACAGTTTTACCAATTTTTCTGCATCGTTTGAGATAACTATATGGTTTTCCTCCTTTTCTCTGTTAATTAGATGCCCAACAATGATGATTTTCTAGCATTAATCCTATCTTGTATTCCTAAAATAAATGATTTGGCTGAATTTTGTTATTTTGATTTATTTATAACTGGATTTAAGTTGACAATACATTGTTTAGGATTTTTATACATATGATCGCGATAATGATTGTCTCGCAATTTATGTTAGTATCTTTTCAGGCTTTGGCTTTTGGTACCAAGGATATATTGTTTTCCTATATTCCCCGGCGTAATTGAATTCCCAGTCCCAGTTTAACTCTGATGGGTCTGATTTACATGGTTTTCTAATATTTGTATGTGTATCCTAAACTTAATTTGAAATTACTGTATACCTAGGACTCGACGCACTACAGACTTTCTGTTGCACGGACCTGTTCTGGAGCTTCCCAGATAGTTAGGACTTACTCTTGCCTCACAAGTTGCGTCTTTTAGTGCAGTCTTTAAGCCCTTCCATACTTGTTTGCTCAGGATCAACAGTGATGGCAGAGAAAAAATACCAGAATATCGATGGCACCTAAGACGGTTTTTGGAAAAAAGAGGTTGGCAGGGTACAGAGTAAACACTCTGGATCCTTCAGCAAACAAGATGATCCACACTGACAGGGTGTGTGCGAGGGTAGAAGGAGTTCCAGGAAGAATCCTTCTGAAGCTTTCCAGGGTGAGCACAGCACGGTATCAGATGGATGTTGACAAGGAGTCAGAGAGTCTCGGAGTATAATTGTCTTCAAGCTTCCCAGAAAGAAGTTTTAGAATTCTAAAAATACTGTACTAACCGCGAAAGTTGTATAAATAAAACAGTGTTAGCAGGGATGGAAGTGGGGTAGGGGATGGATGAGATACATGGATAAACTGAATATGAAAGAACATTCATAGAGACAGGGACAATAAAAATAGAAAGGCCTTCAAATTTAGAAAAAGGGAAAGGGAAAAACGATAAAGGAGAAAGAAATAGTGCCATGTTCCCACAAAGAAAGAGCAAAGGAAAAAAAGAGATGACACTCAGAAATAGCACTCCTTTAATTTTTAGCTTTGGGGAGGAATCTCTGCTGATTTGTTGTGTGTTTCTGGGCTTGGAATGGCCGCTCAAAATTAGTCCTTTTATGTATAAATTAATTTGGAGAAAGTAGTGTCTTCATAACACTGAGTTTTCCTATTCATTTATCTGGTTTACCCTTCACAGTTTATTTTTCATAGTTACTGGATAGATGTTTTGAACATCTTTTAAAAGATGTATTACTAATTACTTGTTTTTATCACTGTTATAAATTGTATCATTAACAATTATAATTGTTTTTTGCTGCTATTTGTGTTTACAAGTGATTTTGTGTATTTGCCTTATATCTTGGAAATGGCTACAGCTGATTTTTAATTCTCAGTGTTTTCCTGTAGATTCTTTTAAATATTCTGTGAATAGAATTATGCCACTTACAAACAGTTAACTACAGTTTCATATTTTGTTTTTATTCCTTTTCTCCTCGTTTCATTTCTTGGCTGATTGCCTTGGTTGGCTCTCTAGCACAGTAATATAGATGGCGTCCATCTTCATCTCTGGAGATGCTTTTAATATTTCAACTTTTAGTATTATGCTTGCTGTAGATTAAAGCAATTCTATTTATATTTTTCTAAAGATTAAAAATAAATGGGTATTGAATTTTATCAAGTGTCTTTTTATGCATCGAGATAATTATAATTATTCTTCCTTTGTTATGTTAACTGGGCAATTAATTTTGGTAGACGGAATGATGGGTCCAGAAAGATATCCATATCCTAAGTGCTTGAACCTGCATAAATGTTAGATTACATGGAAAGTGGGGTTATGGTGGCAGATGGAATTAAAATTGCTAATCAGATGAATGTAAAATAGGGAAATTATTCTGAACTATTTGGCGAGGCCTGATGTGATCAAAAGGGTCCTTTAAATGTGGAAGAAGAAGGCAGAAAAGTCAATGTGAGTGATGCAAAATGAGAAAGACTCAAGCAGCCATCACTGGCGTTGAGGAATGGAGAGAGGCCACGCCAAATAAGGTGAGCAGGTTCTAGACATTGATTTTCCTCTTTCGGAGCTTTCAGAGGAATGCAACCCTGTCCATATCTTCATAACAGTTTCCAGAGACCCATTTTGGACTTCTGATATCCCAACCTACAAGATAATAAATCTGTGTTGTTATTAAGTCACTGTTTATGGTAATTCATTATAAAGAAACTGGAAACTAATATAATGACGTCGATTGATTTTCAAATATTAATCATCTTGTATTCCCAGAATACACTGAATTTGGTGATGTCTAATGCTTTGTATTTATTATTATTATTTATTTATTTATTATTTATATTATTACTGGACTTACTTTAGTAATTTATTGTTTATAGCTTTTGCTTTTATCGTCATGATAATGATGATTTTGCAAGTCTTCTTTCTCATGATATCTTTTTCAGGCTTTGCTTCAAGGATATACTTGATGCATCATGGAATTAGATTAAAGATCTTTTATTGGTTTTTCAACATTTGGGAAGAATTTGGATAAGATTGGCATTTTCTTCTCTAAATTTTAGGTAAAAGGTCTTGGTGAAGCCACCTGGGGCTGTAGTTTACTTATTGGGAAGATGTAGCATCATGAATTCAGTTTATTTAATAGATATATGACAATTTTAATTCATTGTTTCTTCTAGACAGACCTTCCTCTCTCTGGCCCCCAGAATGGTCTTTCAGCAGCAACGCCCTTATGATCCCCAGAGACCGTCCAGTTTAACGGGAAGGATTTGTGACACATATCATGAAACCCTTAGAGAGCCTATGGATGTAGCTGAAAGGTATCATGAGATTCTGGATTTCTGAGATCTTAGCATAGCATCCTTTCTAATCTCACCTGTATTTATATTTTATGATATGCAGCTAAGAGAAATACTGATGACACTTTTGACATTTTGCCTAGAAATCTCCTTAGCCAGATTGAACACTTCATTAGGTACATATCTATAGTCTATATTACTTCAGGCAAGGGATTTCTCAGTTTTTATGCTAGTAATTAGCCAAGTTTCCCTGTGCTGCAGCTTTTTGTTTAATTTCTGAGAAATCTTTATTGAAAAATATTTAATACAAACAGATTAAGGTGTAATAATTGCTAACCATCACTGAAAGACACAATTCAGAAGAGAATCTTTTTTGAGCCCAAGATACCAATTATATTCCACACAATTTTAGGAAAAAGCAAAATAGTGCAAAGGAAACCACCCACATTATCTGTCTTGTCATCATAACACATATGGACTTTCACTGAGCAAGCCAGTTTAATTTATGGAACCAATCTGACAATACTTTTAAGGTCTGTCTGGCAATATGTAATTATTAAAGAATTGGATTCATTTATGAAAGCAAAGAGTATGAAATGCCATAGGTCGCTAATTATCTGCTAAGATTGTGAGGTTTTGAAAAAATACCATCGAAGGTCCAATTCTTTTTTTATGAATAAGTCACCGGTTTCTCAGTTAGCTTTCCAAATGGAATCTCTAGAGCCTGAGATATTGTGATGAAAAGGAAAGATGTGTGTTCCAAGTTACATTTCCCTGGAAGAAGCTGATTGGCAGATGGAAGCCTATTGATGGGTTTAAGCAGGTAAGAAATATTCAGTGCTTATTTTGTGTCTTTGTATTGTGTTAAATATTGTCACACATTCAGAAGCAGCAAAAAGCACAGCTGTAACCTTTTAAAAGCTAGTCGTAATAAAGAAGTATTAGACACAAATTTCCTCTTGTGATTGAATTCTAACATTGTGGTCTGAAAATATGCAGAGAATGATCCTAATCTTTTGTTACTGTTTGAGACCTGATTTGTGACCCAGTATGTGGTCTATCCTGGAGAATGTTCCATGTGCACTTGAGAAGAATGTGTGTTCTGTTGCTTTAGGATGGAATGTTCTTTTTTTTTTTTAAGATTTTATTTATTTATTCATGACAGATGCACAGAGAGAGAGAGGCAAAGATACAGGCAGAGGGAGAAGCAGGCTCCATGCAGGGAGCCTGATGTGGGACTCGATCCCGGGACTCTAGGATCATGCCCTGAGCTGAAGGCAGGCTCTAAACCACCTGAGCCACCCAGGGATCCCCTGGGATGGAATGTTCTGAATATATCTGTGAAGTCCAGCTGGTCCAGTGTGTCATTCAAAGCCCTTATTTCCTTGTCGATTTCTGCTTAGATGATCTGTCCTTTGCTGTGAGTGGGCTGTTAAAATCCACTACTATTATCGTATTATTATCAATGTGTTTCTTTAATCTGGTTACTAATTGGTTTATATATTTGGGGGCTCCCAAGTTAGGAGCGTAAATATCTATAACTGTTAGATCTTCTTCTTGGAAATACCCTTTAAGTATTATACAGTGTCCCTCTTTGTCTCTTATTACAGTCTTTGGTTTAAAATCTAATTTGTCTGATAAGAGGATTGCTACCCTCCTTCCTTTGGAGGTCCATTAGTATGATACCTTTCAATCTGAAGGTGGTTTTGGGCCTACAGTCAGTGGTCCTACAATCCCTACAGCATATCTATGGGTCTTGCTGTTTTTTTTTTTTAATCCAATCTGATACCCTGTGCCTTTTGATTGGGGGCATTTAGCCCATTTACATTCAGAGTAACTATTTAAAGATATGAATTTTGTGTCAGTGTATTACCTGTAAAGTCACTGTTTCTATAGATTGTCTCTGTTCCTTTCTAGTGTATGTTACTTTAGGGCTCTGTCTTTGATTAAAGGATCCCCTTCAACATTTCTTGCAGGGCTGGTTTAGTGACCACACATTCTTTTAGTTTCTGTTTGTCCTGGAAGCTCTTTATCTCTCCTTCTATTCTAAATGAAAGCCTTGCTGGATAAAGTATTCTTGGCTGCATATTTTTCTTATTTAGCACCCTGATTATATCATGCTAGTGCTTTCTGGCCTGCCAGGTCTCTGTGGATAGGTCTGCTGCCAGCCTTATGTTTCTACCTCTGTAGGTTAAGGATGTTTTGTCTTGAGCTGCTTTTAGGATCTTCTCTTTGACTCTGAAATTTGCAGGCTTCAATATTATATGTCAAGATGTTGACCTATTTTGAGGGAGGTTCTCTGTTCCTCTTGGACTTGAATGGCTGTTTCCTTCCCCAGATTAGGGAAGTTTTCAACTATAATTTACTTAAATATACCTTTTGTCCCCCCCTGTTTCCTCCTCCTCCTGGACCCCAATTATTCTAATATTCTTTTGCTTTATGATATCGCTGATCTTTCAAATCCTCTCCTCATGATCCAGTAGTTGTTTATCTCTCTTTTCCTCAGTTTCCTTTATTCTCTATAATTTTATCTTCTATACCACTGATTCTCTCTTCTGCCTCATTTATCCTAGCCCTCAGCACTTTCATTGTTGATTGCAGCTCAGCAATACACTTTTTGATTTCAAACTGATTAGATTTTAGTTCTTTTATTTCTCCAGAAAGGAATTGTCTAAAGTCTTCTGTTTTTTTTTTCAAGCCCAGCTAGTATCTTTATAATCATTATCCTGAATTCTAGCTCTGAAATTTTACTAATATCCATATTTATTAAGTCTCTGGTAGTTAGTACTGCCTCTTATTCTTTTTTTCTGGGATGATTTTTGCCATCCTGTCATTTTGTGCAGAGAATAGATGAACGAGAGAATAAAATACAAAAATATCAACAATGACTCAGTTAAATATATGCTAGATAATCCAGAAGAGACCAGAAACCAAAAAAGAAAAAAAAAAAAGGAAAAAAAGAGAGTATATAATCAAATACATAGGTCCTGGGTATATTTTGGTCTGTTTGTTAGAAGGCACTAGATCTCAAAATCGTAAAGAAAGGAAAAAAATACACACACACACACATGCATACACGTATATAAAATAAAATTGAATACAGTGAAAGGAAGCAAAAATGAAGAATACATGTAAAGTGTAAATGTAAAAATGAAAATTAAAAAAAGACTCAAAAAAAGAGTTGATAAAATAAAGTAGTTGAAAAGGAAAAAAAGAAAAAAGAAGAAGGAAATTTTAAACTGAAAGACTGAAGTATGATGAGAAAAACTTGGGATCCTGTCTACTATTTTCCCTTGGTGCTGGTGTTTTTCAGTTCTTTTTTTTTAAAGATTTTATTTATACATGAAAGACACAAAGAGAAAGGCAGAGACACAGACAGAGGGAGAAGCAGGCTCCAGACAGGGAGCCTGATGCGGGACTCGATCCCGAGACCAAGGATCACACCCTGGGCCAGGGGCAGGTGCTCAACCGCTGAGCCACCCAGGCGTCCCTGTTTTTCAGTTCTGTGTGATGGGCTAACTTGGTTTTAGCTGGTTTTTTTCTGCTGGTTTTCTGTGGGAGGGGCCTGCTGTGCTGATTCTCAGGGTCTTTCCCAGGGGTGGACTTGCACTGGTCCTGCCAGGGGACTGGGCTCAGGCTAAGGGGCTCTGGATCCTGAAGGTTTTCTGCATCTCTTAAGAGGATGACAATGAAGATGGTGGTGCCCTGATCTCAAGCGCTGGTGCTGAAAGTTCTTGGTCCTCTCTCTTTAGAGCGTCCTCAGGGAAAAGCAGTCAGTCACTTTTGTCCCCTTGGTTTCTTTCTTTCTTTCTTTCTTTTTTTCCTTTTTAAGATTTTATTCATTTATTCATGAGAGACACATACACACACAGAGAGAGAGAGAGGCAGAGACACAGGCAGAGAGAGAAGCCGACTCGTCTCCTGGTTGCCGTTGCCCCCTGTCCACCCAGTGACCAGGTGTCCTAATCCCAGGCACACCACCCCTTTCCCACGTCCAAAGTCTGCGAACCCCTGGGGTGCATAGCCAGCCGCTGGCCCAGGTGGGGAGTGTCCCCCGGAGGCTCTGTCCCCTGCTGGGCCCCGGCCCGGTCCCCAGCAGGCGGCATCCCCACGCTGAAAGCCTACCCCATGCCCACGCTGATGCCTGGGAGCTCTGCTGTGCAGGCGGGCCCATCCTTTCTGTGCCCCTGGGGATCCTGAGGCCACACTGCTCCACCCAGGATTCGGCTCAGATTTGCCCCCTGAGGGCCTTTTGGGCAGGGAGGTGTCTTACTGCAGCAGAGTTTAAAGGTTCTGCATTTGCTCCACTGCTCTGTCACTTTCTGGTGGTTGGCGACACAGGCTCCTTTCCCCACGGCTTAGCCCCCGTGTGTCACCTCGGGGTCACTTCTCTGCACCTCCTCCCTTGCAGAAAGCAGTCTCTTCTCTAGTCTTAAAATTGCAGCAATGCTTTTCTGCAGGTCGAGTTCACAGATGTTCAGAATGATTTGATAGCTACGTAGCTGAATCCAAGGAACCAGATGAAACTAGGGTCCTCTGCTCCCCTGCCATCTCCTTCCCTTCAAAATCCTACTCCTCAGGTAGACATCCTGTAGGCCTCCCCTCGCAAAGTCACTAGAGAGTTCTCTGAATTTCACCAAACCCTGAGTCAAACCCTTAGTAGAGGTCCTGAGAGTCTGCCCCGGGCAGCCCTTTGAGCCCATAGATGTGACTATGATAGAAGTTTCTGCCATTATGCATGTGCTGGGAACTGGAATCTTTGGCAGAAATCAAATAGGATTTCTTTGCAAAGTTGTCTTGGGTTGTTGGACTTGAAAACTACTTTGGGCAGGTTCTTCTCCCAGACCATTCTAAAAGTAGTCATGAGCTTCTCAGGGGGGTTTGATGAAAGAAGCCCTTTCACTGGAGAGCATCAGGCAACATATGGTTTCCATTGTGTTCTGGTGGACTTCACCGGGAAACTGAACCATGTGATGGGCAGCCCAGGAACTTTCACTCATAAAGTGGCGATTTATTTTTAGGTGCATTCTATCAGAAGTTCATAGAAAGTCCCACACATTCCAAGCAAGTTGTGTTGCTACTTGTTGGGTGGAAATGGAACGGCAAGGACTTCCCTGATCTCATTACCGAGTGGGGTGTGGTAAGATGGATGCTGGATTTCCAAAGGGAGTTCTTGTGTTTGGCTCTATGTTGCTATTTGGAAGTCAGTTTGCAGCAGATTCTGTTGCTATCGAAACCCTGATGAGAAAGAGAATGGTAGGTCTGGTCTGGTCTGGTAGGTTGACCCAGAGAGTGGAGGTGAAAGCTCTTCAGTTAGCAGTGGTCAAAGCATCAGGCTCCTGTCTCTAAGGACACATTCAGATGTTAGTCTGTGGGGCTGTAGCCAAGGGTTGCATGTTCGTCAGGCAAATGGGCTCCAGGCAAGTAGGAAAACAAGCTACTTGTATGATGCACTCAGATAAGGAAATGTCTTGGGGAATTTAGGAGAGGGCTTAAGGTCATGAGGATGTGAAACAAAAATAACTTGTTGGCTTCAAAAAGGACTGAAATGCTGATTTAGCTCCCTAGACATCCATTGGTCCTGAAGAAAATGAGCGGGGCAGCTCAGGCCAGGCCCCCGTGGGCTAGAGAGGACACAGTCCTGATGAACACAACGAGGGGAAATGACGTGCAGAGAAAACGCATCTGGTATCACAGGATAGGATGGTCTTCATAAGGGCTGTGGGTGACATTAGCTGCTGCGTGCAGGCGGATCACACCGACCCTCTCCTGGAAGCCCCAGGGTTCTGTAATGGGGTGTACACCTGGTGTGAACTGGTTCCTGTCCTCCAGAATGCACTCGTCTTGTAAAGGAGCAAGCCTGGAGATGCAAGGCAACGCCCGAAGTACCCACTTCATCATCAGCTTGCTCCACTTGAACGTGGTCTCCTCAAGGTTACAAGGCTCACCGCGACTAGCAACTCCTATTCAATGGACAGAGCTGATTAAATGAAACATAATGGCTTGGATGAAATTCAGTTTTTCAATTTACCTTTTTCCTTTTAGAGCGTTTTTTTTTTTTTTTTTTTTTGGTTATTGTCTAGGAAATGTTAACATTTTTTGAGTTTAAAAAGATACGCTGTTAGGTCTTCTTCCAAATGATACATAATGTTACATTTTATGATCAAGTCTGATTTTTGTTTATGGTAAAAGGTATGAATCATAGTTTCTTTTGTCGTTCAGGTCATGGTACTTTTTTTCCAGATACTTTGTTGAAGGACTTTCCTATCTTCTTGAGTATCAGCATTTTTTATAAAAAATGAATTAACTATATATGTGTGGGTGTATTTTTAGACTCACTGTTCTGTTCCATGGACCAACTCTAGGTCAATATCTCAGTGATTTGATTAAGTAGCTGTAGAGGTTTTATTTTATTTTTTAAGATTTTATTTGTTTATTTTAGAGAGAGAGCAAGGGGCAGAGGAGGGGCAGAGAAAATCTGAAGCTCACTCTGGCTCGGTCATGTTGGGCTCCATCTGACGCTGGGCTCCATCCCATGGCCCTGAGGTCGGGTCCATGAGATGGTGGCCTGAGTGGAAACTAAGAGTTGGGCTTTCAACCAGCTTTATAACCCAGGTGCCTCTTATCAGTTTGAAATCAGATTTTCAGTGATTCTTCCAACTGTGTTCTTTATCAGGATGATTTTGGCAGTTTTTATTTTGTCACATGCATTTTGGAAACTGTCCATTTTTACAAAAAAGCCTACCAACCCTTTGATTTGGAGTGAAGATATGGATAAATTGGTACTTTAACATTATTGTTTTTTTCTAAGACATGAACATCACGTGTCTACATTTATTTATAGCGACTTGATTTCTGTCATCAAGTTTTTGTAGCTTTCTCTATAGAGAAATTAAATTTTTTTAAAAGATATTATTTATTTATTCATGAGGCACACAGAGAGAGACCGAGACACAGGCAGAGGGAGAAGCAGGCTCCCTACGGGGAACCCGATGCAGGACTTGATCCCAGGACTCCGAGGTCACGACCTGAGCCAAAGGCAGACCCTCAACCACCAAGCCCCCCAGGTGCCTCTGGCATTTTTCTTTTTGATTAAATTTGTCCATAAATAAAAACATACTTTCAACACTATTTTAGACAGTGTTTTAAAAATGTTCATTTTCCCTTTGATCATTGCTAACATGTGGAAAATATGATTGATTTTTATTTTATCTTATTTTTAAAAAATTTTTAAATTTCTTAATTAAAACATTTTTTTTATTGGAGTTCAATTTGCCAACATATAGCATAACATCCAGTGCTCATCCCACCAAGTGCCCCCCTCAGTGGATTGATTTTTATATATTGGCTTTTTACCTTATGTGGTCACTTTATTTTCTCTGGCAGATGTGTTTTGCGTGTGTGTCTGTGTGTGGGTGTGTATGTGCACAACATGTCATCTGTAAGGAAAGTCAGTTTACTTCATTGTTTCTGAGCGATTACATGTCTTTTTCTGTTTCTCTTGCCTATTGCACTGGATGAACCTTATAAAGATTACCTAGAGGTGATAAGAGCAGAAATCTTGTTCAGATTCTGATTCCTGATGTTAGGGGAAAGCATTCGGGGCTTCTCCATTGTATATGTAATTAGTTGTAGCATTTTATTAATGCCATTTAGCAGATTGAAGAAATTTGTACTATTCCTAACTTACTCATAGTTTTCGTCTTCATTCTCTCTGTTTTAAAACATGACTGTGTTTTGATTCTTTAAAAGAATTTTTTTGTGTATCAGTTGGGAAGATTGTGTGTTCTCTCTTTTATTATGTTAAATTGGTGGATCCCACTGGCTGACATTCAAATGTTAGTGCACCTTGCATTCCTTGCACACACTCCACCTGCTGCCTCCCCTTTCATATTATATTTTGTCACAGCTATTTATTTTGTCTCCCTCGTGTGTGACTATAAGGGGCTGAATTGATGAGGGATATTGGTATGTGATGTTATTTATTTTTAGTATTTCTTGTTGGGTTTGGGATCAAGATTATGTTAACCACATAAAAAGAACTTGGCAAGTTTTCCCAACTTCAATTTTCTAGGAGTGGTTTTATTTTGTTTTTTATTTCTAGATATAGGACTCCTAAACTACTCTTTTGTGTTTGTTGAAAGATACTAGGGAAGACTTCTGAACCTGGAGCTGTTCCTTGTCTGAGGTTTCTAACCACAAATTCAGTTTCTGGAGTGATGCTTGGTGGTGAGCCCTGGCCCCGCCGCATCCCAGTGGGTCTCACTGTCCCCACAGTGGTGGCTTCCTAGAGCTTCCAGTAGCTCCTACTATTCCCTCTGCCCACTAGTAGCCTCCCAGCCAGTTCCATCAGCCCGCTGGGTTGTTTCCTGCCTTCAGGTCACTTCCTATACCAGTTCAGCATCTTTCTCTTTTATGCAATGGGCCCGGGTCCATATTTTCACTGATGAGATTTGAATTTTCACCCTCAAAATCCTCCTACAATTTTTTCCTTACTCGGGTGCCTGGCTCCAGTCCCAGCAGGAGTAGCAGTTCTCTGTACCTGCTATTCCATTTAATTCTCTTTTATATATTTCAAATGTTGTATATCTTTACATGTACTATTTTATAAAAGGATTTTATTCATTTATTTATTTGAAAATACCCACATGTGCTCGAGAGAGAGAATGAGCAGGAGTAGGAGCGGAGGGAGAGGGACAAGCATACTCTGCACTGAGCATGGAGACCGATGTGGGGCTTGATCCTAGGACACTGAGATCATGACCTGATTCAAAACCAAGAGTTCAACACCTAACTGGTTGATTCACCCAGGTCTCCACATGTTCTATTTCTGGATGTTTTTTACTTGTAATAGTTAGGTGTTCCCTATTTCAGTTACTGTATGTTTATATCCTCTGAATCGACCCTGAGAGCTGCAGGTTCTTAAAATTTGTCATCTATGGAGTGAGAGGAATGGATTTGGCATCAAGATTTGTTATTGAGAGAGGGGCTGCAAACACACAGGTCCACCCCTGGAGGGGATGCCTGTTTACTTTGTAGTAAACAGTGTCCTGTGACAGCAAGTTCATCCCTGATTATGGACTGGCCTTGCTTTTGTCTTTTTCCACCACAGTCTCAGACTAACCACAGTTGATTGCTAATTACCTGTTATTAGTTGCATGGGTTAATTTTTAAATGAAATTTTACTGGTCTCAGAAATAAAATTGTGAACCCTCACTGATAGTGTTTTTAGTTGACTTCATTCTTTTCTCTTCCTGCCTTTGATTTGTAGCCATATGGACTCTGACTCTAACCAACTACAGGACTATCATGTCTGGAGGCCAAGTAATGCATGCTGTCAGCGATCGTGAAGACTTCTTATTTTGCTGAGAGATTATAGGCTCTAGAGGATTGAGAGCAGAGGGATTCCATGCCAGGGCTAACATTTTCAAATGATAATTATGGCTAATTTCCTGAAGGCAGAATATGAGGAGACAGTGTGTGTGCAAAGACTTCTGGTGCTGACCGGGTCCAGGAGAACACGGAGGGGGTGAGAAGTCGTCTTTGTCTGGGTGCACTTTGAAGGTGGAGCTTCAGGGTCACTGACGATTTGGATACGGGTTGTGAAAGGAAAGAAGAGTCAGACTTAGTTTGGAAGACTTGTACTTGAGCAACTGGAACAATGGTGACGTCATTAATGAGGGTCAACTGTCTTCACAGATGGATCTATCATCTATCATCTATCTATCATCTATCTATCATCTATCATCTATCATCTATCTATCATCCATCTATCATCTATCATCCATATATCTATCATCTATCTATCATCCATCTATCATCTATCATCCATATATCTATCATCTATCATCCATCTATCTATTATCTATCTATCTATCTATCTATCTATCTATCTATCTATCTATCATCTATCATCTATGTAGAAGGTGAGGGGGACAGTAGACAGGCCTCCAAGATAATCTCAGGTCCCAATCACCAGAATTGTAAAGACGATGAGATCACATCGTCTTTATGCGATGAGATCACATATATGTTGTGTTACATGACAAGAGGGATATTTCAATAATGAAGGTTACTACAGTTGACCCTAAAACAGAGAGATTCTCCTGGATTATCCAGCTGAGCCCAATGTAATCACATGAGCCCATGAAAGCAAAAGAGGAAGGCAGAGGTGGATGGCAGAAATAGGTGAGGCACATAGAAGGTTCAAGTGGCCTTTGCAGGTTTGACAGTGAAGGGGAATCACCTGAGCAGGACAGTGAGGGGGACCACTTGAGCAGGAATTCTTCCACAACTTGTCATCTTGTGAGGAGTTTCTTCCCCAGAGTCTCCACAAAGGAGAATAATTTCTCCTGCCTTGGTGTTTGCCTTGTAAGACTCTAAGCAAAGAATTCCGTTTAGCCATATAGGTCACTAAATTCTGATCCAGGGAAATTGTGAGACGTTTATTGTTTTAAGATGCTAACTTTGGGGTGATTTGTGGCAGCAGCAATGGAAAATGATCAGAGGAGGAAACTCAGAAGCACGTATTCCAACCCTAAGCAAAGTGTCCTTCGGGGGTATACAGTTTCCCGAGGCAGTTATACTTTGTATTTCAGGCTCTGTTTGCTTCCCGCTTACTGTCTACACACCTGGGGAACCCGACCTGCTCACAAGAAGGCTTATTCTGTTCTGACCACAGGTAAGTCATTTTCAAGTAGCTGTGGCCAAACATTTGTGGATTTGGTCCAGTCAACTTGTTGGCAGCATGTCCGTCAGCCCCTTCCCCTGAGCGGACTGCTTCACTGTGCCTTTCTTGTGCTGCTCAGGGTCTCCCTTCAGGGCAGGTTTCACATTTCTTCTCTGTCTCAGAGCATGATTCTCAATGTGAACCTTTCATATTTGCTTTAAGATTCTGTTGATGGGACACCCGGGTGGCTCAGCGGTTGAGCATCTGCCTTGGGCCCAGGGCGTGACCCCAGGGTCCTGGGATCAAGTCCCACATTGGGCTCCCTGCAGGGAGCCCGCTTCTCCCTCTGCCTGTGTCTCTGCCTCTCTGTGTGTCTCTCATGAATAAATTAATAAAATCTTAAAAAAACAAAGATTCTGTTAATCCTTTTGGAATAATCCGTTGGTACCTACAATTCAGTCTTTCACCTTAATGCCTACTCGTACCAGCGTGTGGGGTTATACAGTGACATGCTTCCTTGATCCCTGAAGTTATGCTGCCTGGCCATGTCTTCTCTAATCAGAAGTCCTGCCTTGATGGGATTCAGGCATATTCACTGACAAAGATGAAAAAGACCTCTTGGACTCCTATCTTTTGCTGATGGAATTCTTCCTATAGAGTTTTGAGGTGGAGCTATCCCAACTCTCCCTGAAAATCTCCAGTGTGGCATGAAAGTGAAAACATACTTCACCTTAGGAGGCTTCCTAGTGTGGTGCACACTTTCTAACATGAGCCCCAATGATCCATGCTCTTGTGTAATCCCGTCCCTTTGAGTACATGACACATGTGACTTGATTCTAATAGAATCAATATTGAAATCTAATCAATAGAATAGATTCTAATAGAACATGGAAAAGGTCATATGATGTCACTGCCTCAATTATGCTTTGCTCTTGGATTGGAGGGAGAGATTCTCCTGCTGGCTCTGAGGAAGCGAACATTGATGTTACTTGGTGCTGACGGAGAGAACAATGTGTCGTGGAACTGCAGTTGACCCCTAGGACATGGTGTAGCCTCAGGGGACCCTCAGTAAGCAGCTGGGCTCTCAGTCTTCCGACCTCAAGGAATGAATTCTGTCAACGACCATGTGAAGTTGGATTAAGATCCAGAACTCTAGAAAGACACAAGGCTTGGCTAACCCTTTGCTGCAACCTTGTGAAACCCTGCGACGAGGACTCCTGTTGTTAGTGCCTGGTTTCCTCACCTTGGAGCCTGTGAGATAACAAATGTGTACTTTTTAGACCACACCAAATTGGTGGTCATTTGTTATGCAGGAATAGAGAAGGAGATATGATTGGTTTCAGACTTTTAAGTTTGTTCGTTTGAGTACCTGTGATAAGAGTTTCGCTAGCTTTGGAACAATATTTCCCTTTTCATCTGAGTTTGAGTGTGGTAATGTTGCCCACTGTCACCCTGCTTATTCAACATGGTAGAGAATGTCTAAGCAAGTTCAATAAAGTAGGAAAAAAAGAAAGAAGGAGCAGAAGATTTGGAAAGGAAGAAATAAAGTTAGTATCATTATGTAGAACATATGTTATATATAGATGATTGAAGATAATCAACCTTCAATTGGAATCACTAATAAACTTTAGCCACACAAGTGAGTATGAAGTCTAAGTACAAAAGCATTTTTCTTCTTTTTTGGTTTTACCATAAATAAAGCAATAAGAATTTAAAAATGAAATGATTATAGGTTGAGATGGACGAAATAGCTAGGAACATATGTAATCAAACTTTTGCAGAGGTCTCCACTAAGAAACAAAGAACATTATTGACAAACTAAAGAAAACCTCAAATCAGAGGAATAGATCATGTTTGTGGACTCAGCAATGTGAAGAAGTGAATTATTTTCAATTGTTTTTAAACTAAACTCTCATGAATAAATACTTTAAAAAAAACATTTCTCTCTCTTTTTTTAAAAAATTTATTTATTTTATCTGAGACACACACAGAGAGAGGCAGAGACAGAGGCAGACAGAGAAGCAGGCTCCACGCAGGGAGCCTAGTGCGGGACTCCATGCCCAGATCCCGGGATCACACTCTGAGCTGAAGGAAAACGCTCAATGGCTGAGCCCCTCAGGCATCTCAAAAATAATTTCTCAATTGCCATGAATCCCTGGAGGTGTTCTGAAATCACAGCCCTTTGAATTCTCTGGAGATCTCTTGTTTTTTAATTTACACGGTTCCACAGTAGCAATCACCATAGCATCTTGTTCAGTCATCATTACCATGTTGTTTTATGGTTGTTACTGGCGGTTAGTCCTTCTGGAGTTTAGTCTGAACTTCATTCTACTAAAACCTTAGCTGGTTTCTGGTGTCCCATTCTTCAGTAGGGAAGAACAACTGTTCCCCATTCTTCACAGGTAACAAGGGTTTGATATGTAAGCAAGGACTCCATACTCACCTGGTCTGTTCTTTATCTGAATTCTTTTAATGTTCTTTGGACAGTTTGCAACCTTCCAATCTATTTTAAGGCACTTTGGGCAACAAAAAACTTAGAAAAATCATCAGATCCATCTCTCTGGCTCTAGGCGAGATGGCCAGATTCTTTCTTATTTGAAATGCTAGGATTCTAAGAGAGAGGGAATGAGTCCCAGGACCCCTGCATAATGTTCTTTCAGTTACTAAAGCTCTAATTTCAAATTGCCTACCTTCTTCCTTTGGGTCTACAGAGAAAAGAGAAGATCTCTGTCTCCTAGTAATTTCAGTATACATTGGAAGATAAGTTTTACACAAATGGAAAATTGGGAGCCATTTCTAGTGTAACAGATAACACAGAATTTATTATCCTGGATCAGAAATTCTTTCCATCTAACCTGAACCTTTGTCCCTCTTGTTAAGCTCACAAGATAGTGGAAGTAATTTTTTAAAAAGATTTATTTATTTATTTATTTATTTATTTATTTATTTATTTATGAGAGATAGAGGGAGAGAGAGAGAGAGAGAGAGAGAGAGAGAGAGAAAGTCCCGATGTGGGGCGAGATATCACAACCCTGAGATCATGACCTGAGCCGAAGTCAAGAGTCAGCTGCTTAACTAACCGAGCCACCCAGTAATTTTTATAGATCATCTGGGGCAAAGACACTACATGGTGAACCAAAGATTAAAAAAGTTAAAAGTTAAATCCAAAGATTTAAAAGATTAAATCAAAGATTCAAAGTTAAGATGGTTGATTCCCGATTTTTTCTAATCTGATGATTCCTCATCCATTTGTCTCTCTAACAGATAAAATGAGTCATCTATCAGGGGCTTTTCTAGTTCTGAGGATAGAAAATAGACAGGCTTTCTCACATGGAGCTTACAACGTCTTCAGGAGAAAGAGACAATAAATAAATTATATAAATAAACCTGGAATGTTAAATAGTATAATTCTGTGGAGAAAAATTATAGCAGGGAAGGGGATTATGGATTGAGGGGTGCTAGTCTGCTGCAAGTGAAAGAGGAAGTGGATGGGGACCCTGAGGCTGAGGGGTGGGAAGAGCCTTGTCCAAGGATGGCAGGCTACAGTCTTGGGGAGGCAAGAGCCAGGGTCTCTTACCAACAGTCTTGTGTTCATTCCTTTATTCCTCCTGCATGTGCCAAGGTCAGAAGGCACCCTCGTGAAGGTTCTGCATCCTGATCATACTGATGAAAGTCAAGGGGACAAAGACTGAACAGTGCACTTCTCTAAAATTATAGTGACGGTAATCTTGATTTTGATTACAGCATAAAAGCGAATTTGTAGGTCAGTTTGGAGAGTGCTAGCTCATGAGATAAAACAATATATTGCTTTATTTTACATGATTTTCAGTTGACAAAGCACTCTTTTATCTTTTTATCTGGTTTTCCTAACATTAACTTGGGAGAAAAGCTGCTTTCGCATTATTTTTCCAATTTTTAATTGACGAGGAAACAGGCCCATAGAGAGTAAGTGATAAAGTCCAGCTGATAAAGTCACAGGGTAGTTGTGCCCTCTGTGGCTGGGATGAGGCAACTCTCCATCGTCAGTCTGTGCAATCAATATAACGTGCACACGCTAAGGTCTGTAAGGTTGTGAACCCCTGCACCTGTGTTGTCTGTTTGCTTTCAAGCTCAGAAACCATTTGTTTGCATAGCAATTGTTTTATGGGTGACCAAGGAGAGTCACAGTAGTGCATTTGGAAGGAGAAAGTGGTATTAAAGGATGGTCGGTTCATACTGGACCAAACCATTGAGAAAGAAAGATGAATGGATAAAGAAGATGTGGTCTCTGTATACAATGGAATATTCCTCAGCCATTAGAAATGACAAATACCCACCATTTGCTTCAACGTGGATGGAACTGGAGGGTATTATGCTGAGTGAAGTAAGTCAATCAGAGAAGGACAAACATTATATGTTCTCATTCATTTGGGGAATATAAATAATAGTGAAAGGGAATAGAAGGGAAGGGAGAAGAAATAGGTAGGAAATATCAGAAAGGGAGACAGAACATGGAAGACTCCTAACTGGGAAACGAACTAGGGGTGGTGGAAGGGGAGGAGGGCGGGGGTTGGGGTGACTGGGTGGCGGGCACTGAGGGGGGCACTTGACGGGATGAGCACTGGGTGTTATTCTGTATGTTGGCAAATTGAACATCAATAAAAAATAAATTTAGTATTTAAAAAAAGAGAATACAATTCATTTTGATTATTTATTCTGCCTAATGGACCCTTGCAAAATACTAGGATATTGTAGAACAACCACATTTGTGTGGTGTAAGAAACTCCAGGTGAGATATTTGGCTAAGGCACCCGAGGAATGTGTTGCTCCTTCTTGGGTCTGTCTGGGGCCACCCTTGGGACTACGTGTGTGCTGGACTGAAGTCATTTGGAGGTTCTTTGATGCATGTTTTTGTGCTCAGTAGGGATGCTGTTAAGGTGGGATTTAGCTGGGTCTGTGGACCAGAATGCCTAGGAGTGTTGTCAGATGTCCAGGAGGGTAATGAGATGACCAACGATTGATGGAATAAGTGTGAGGGTTGAGGGAGGTGAAGAGGCAGAAAAGGAGGCTCCTGTGAGTGTTCCAGGTGCCCCCGACACTGGACATCCCTCGGATGTCCGGGAGGACACTCCCAAAATGTTATTGTTTTCAGATTTCCAGGAAGGGCATTTTGGATGCCTGAGAATGTACAGCCTGAAACATTTAAATAAAATAAAGGCAATTATTTAGCAGAGATTGGATATGGTCAAAGGATGATGGGAGCTGTAGGTTAATGAAGCACGATTAAGACATTTGGACGAGAGAGAAGTGTAGAGAGAAACAGGAAGAGCTTGAGAAAATGAAAAGAAGCAAAATACAATAAGTAACAATGAGGAAGATGTAATAATGAGGTATTCCAAGAAAGAGATAAAAATAAAGTGATGAATTTGGGAACCATCATTCTTATGAATGTTCAGTTTTACAGAAGAGCATTTTGTCACTTGTGTGAGTTTTCCAGCAGGAAGCAGCGATTCACACTTAGAGGGAAGACGATGGGTAGTGATGGGCAATGGAGTGGTGAGTAGGATGAGTTCTCTTTGGGAAATGAAGAATTAGGGGAAGATTTGATTGTTCCTTTTGTTGATTACGAAAAGCCAATTTTGGGGGGGAACTTGGGGAGATCTCTCTTAGGAGAGATCTTTCCTGACAGTAGAATAATGAATGAGGATACATGGAAGGTCTGGGAAGAACTTCCCTGGATTTTCAACAGGAAGAACTTGTGAGGTTTTGAGGTACAGCTGAGTGATGGTTGTGCTTCGTTTGTGCATGTGGAGCCTTATCTTCCCCTCACAGGCTTGCTGCTTTTTATGTAACTCTCCACGTATTCAGATTTCTTTACGTACAGAGATTTGAGACTGCAAACTTCTTTTGTAGCTACACACCGTTGGAGGTCACTCGCTCCTCGTTAATTTTGTTTATGGGCTTCCTGCCTGCCTGAGGCTTCTTCGTCTGTTATATCTCATAACTCACAGGCATGGATCACTTCTGCTTTCCGAGATGTCGTCCATGTCCACCTGTCCTTTCTTTTCATAGTCCACTCCCTCCCTGGTCCTTTAAGGAAAGTCCTCTCTTTTTGCTTGGCACGCACCGTGCTACTTCTACTGCATTCATTTATGCGTCCGTGGCTGACATTTCTCAGGAGCTTTCTAAGCACTTGGCTCCCTCCTAAGTCCTATGAGTAGGGGTTGAACACAGTAACCTTTTGTTCCCTTTGATTTTATTTATTGAGAGAGAGGTGACAACCAGACAAACCAAGAGCGAAGAAACAGCCAAGAAAACATCAGGTAGTGATAAATAACAGGATGGGAATATAATAAACACAAGTCACCATCGCTGAAGGGTATTTCAGCTGGAAAGGCATCGGATGCTCCCTGGAAGAGGCGATGTTGAGGTTGAGATCGCATAGCTATAGTGTATGGCAGCAGCCACGTATAGTGAACAGAGTAGAGACACCCCGGGTGTGTATCTGGTGCGTGGTGCACACTCAGATTTCTACCACCTGAGCGTCACTGTGCGCAGAGTGCCTCAGCTCCTTGGAGGCAGAACAGGACAAAACGTACTTCCGGGGTAACTTCCAATCCTACCGGGCCTCCCGTTGCCCTAGGACTTCTCAGCCCTCATCAGCCTGTGCCTTGTGGGCTCTCGTTTTATTGAGGCTCAGTGGTGTGTCCCTGCCCACGGCTGCCCAGGGCGGCTGCTGAGGCCTCCAGCTTCTGAATCGGGTGTGGGGGGAGCCAGGGCCTGGGTTTGGACGGAGCCCTTGATGCTTCTCTCTGGGGGCAGTTATCTCATTGTGCTGGAAGGCCTGGTGACTTTTAATTTTACGTCTTACATATGTTTCAGTTTTAATTCTTATAATGATAATTACGAAAACATAATGTTTTGGGGATGCATTATGGATTTGACTTTCTTAGGATACATATATATTTTCATATTTTCTTAGTATAGTAAGGATAAATGTCCCAAGGCACAGCTACAATGGCTACATTGGCTGATATACACACGTATATACACATACACCTCTGAGTCTGGTTTTATAGATTTTATGTATTTGTCTATTCCTTTACAGCGAGAGTGGCGAGGGAGGGGGAGTAAAAGACTCTCAAGCAGACTCCCTGCCGAGAATGGAGCGGGATGCAGGGCTCCAATACAGGACCCCGGGATTAGGACCTGAGTGGAAATCAAGTGTCAGATGCCTAACGGAGGGAGCCACCAAAGTGCCCATAACAGTGATTTTGCATAAAGTATATTTAAATAAAAATAGCAGATGCCACATAACTGTATGAAATTAAATTGTGTAATAATGATCTCAGTCTAATTTTGATATAGCATGTCCAGTATATATCAGTATATATGATGCCATTCATTTTTTTTTTAAGGGACAATTAGAACCTAGGGCTTTCCCATAGTTCCGGCGTTTTCCAAGACTTGTTCAGTACCTTTCGTTGGAGACCTGGGTGGGTCCCACACGTGGTTGTGATGTGAACCTGGAGCTTTGGCTTCATTGTTGCATTTACTTAGCAATGTAGGGCGGGTAGTGTTGGTCCCTGCTCAGCACCTACAGACACACCTGAAGGAATAGGGACTTGCACCCACTCCTTCCTGTCCTTGGAACACAGGTTCCCAAGATGTAACAGGATTGATTCCTCAGCACCTTCAGGGCTTTGTTCTCATCTCACTTTTACTGTAATGCCTTTTTGGCTGCCTTAGCTAAGATTATAACCTCACTTCATGTCTCCATGATACTCTGCTTTCTTCTTTTCTGTATTATTATTTATTAGGCCTCATTATTTTATAAACTACACAGTTTCCCTTCCCTCTTCTCCACTTCCTACCATCCCTTCCTTCCTTTCTGTTTATTTGTTAATGCATGAATGCCCATAATTGCATGAATTGCTTGGAATTCTTGTGTGCTCTGTTCACTGCTATTTCTCTAATGTGTAGAAGCCAATAGATATTTGTTGCATCAGTGCATTGACTCAGTGGCTGCATTAATAACACATGTGCATTTCATTTTCTATTTTCTATCTCTACGACTTTGAGTTTTTCCACAAGAAGCGCTTAAATCCAGAGAGATCCTATCGGCATGGGCTCACTGTGTGTGAGCGTGAGATGAGAATATCTCCATGTACAGGAGGGAGGCCCTCCCTGGAGGAAGGTACAAGCAGCCCAGGTGGAAGGTTCTGAGAGCTCGCTGCCCTACCGCCGCGACGCTGCTTTGAGGAGACCTCGTGCTACGAAAGCTGTAGATGAAAAAAAAAAAAAAAAAAAAAAAAGAAAGCTGTAGATGTCCAACTCCTGTGTATGGAAGGAACACTGCAGGTTGGAGTAATCCCACAGGGCTGGCTCTCAGGCCCCTTGGCTTGTCAGCAGAGCTGGTAATCATGGTGCTAGTCTACAAGGTGAGAGGAAGCCTGGAAGCAGAGTTGTTTCCTGGAAAATGTTTAATATGGGAAACTCTTGACCTCAATCCTGTGTCAGCATCAAGGGAGGCTGTTATCTTTCCAAAGGGCCTCTGGCTGTGCTGTTGACTCTCCAGTGGTTTCTCCAACTACCAACATTTCCCAACATCATCTAGTCCAGATTCTGATCTGGGATCTCCTGATTGGCGCCCTCTGCCTATATAAGGTCAGGATGTGCAACGCTGGGGTCAGAGTCCTACCTTCTCCTGAGCTCTGACGCTTTCCTCTCTGTGCTCGCTGCTGATCCATTCACCAGCATGAAGGTCCTGGCGTTGATGGTCCTGGTGGCAGTCTCCGCCTTCCTGGTCTCAGGCAGTAAGTAATGATGCTTACCTGAACATAAGGTCTGGAGTGAGAGGACATCCAAGATGTAAGTTCTGTGTAGATGTGTGTTGGAGGCCTTAGCATCTTGCACCTGTGTCCTCCACTCCGTTACCCTGTTCCTTTCCCATTTTGCCTCACTACTCAATTATTGCAGACCCCCCTCCCTTTCTCCTTTGACAATTCAGATAGGTCCTTGCTCAGTTTTAACCTTGGAATGCGACTTCAATGTTACTTCAGGACAATGTCTTTAAAAAGGTTATCAGAGGCTGATTTCAGGAATGTAAAAATGGAGTCGCATTATGCTTTTTGTGGGGTTTTGTGGGATTTCTTATTATCTGTGCATGTTTTTGCCCTCCACATGGGTAGCAAAGCCTAAGGTTCTTCAACTTGGAAAGCCTGCAATATTGTCCATATTTTGTCTTTCCTCCACCCCTCAATCTGGTAATCAACTTTCACCTGTTTTTTCTTTTCTCTTTCAGAGAGCACATTAGATACTTCATTTGATACTGGTAAGTCTCTGCTTGTATTTCATCCCCTTCCTGTCACGACTGTCTTCCACCCCAGCCTTGCGTCAAAGCAGCCATGGGGGATAGATCATAGAGATTCCAGTGCAGAAGCCTGGGGAGCCACCTTCCTGTTTCTAAAGTTCATTGTGGACATAGAGAATGTGCTTATTTCTTATACATTGTTAGAGAATATACAGTATTTGGCATGGATTTATATAAATTGTGGATTATTTATTTTGTCAGTGGAAATGACAAGGGAATATGAGTTTGTGGTCTAGGATTTGGGGAGATACATGTAAAGACTTTCTGATTACCATAAATTGAAGGGCTGAATATATGGCTAGCGTGAAAAGAGGGGTTAATAAATCTCAGGAAGATGGAAGAGAAGTAGATGCTGCAGGGGATGTGGAGATGTGAGCTTTAGGAGCACATGGGAGTGTTGAATGCAGACCGTGGAATGTAGGGTGAAGTAGAAGGAGGGCCTTAAGGTTTGCTCTATGTAACCATCCATATGCCTTATTTCCAGGCTTCCCGGGTCTCTCCTCTAATCTGAAACTGAAAGTTGTAGACTACAGCCCTTTTATTTCTTGGGCTTCTCCCATGGTGTGCTGTATGTTCAATGCCATATGCTCGTGCAAACATGAGGACAGTTTCTCCTTTCATCCTCCACAGTTGGGGACCTGTGTCCTTTTGTCATGAGGGCAAAGACTGCACACCTCATACACCGAACCATATGTCCTACCTGCCATGGGGGTCAATTCAAAAAAATATCCTGTCTCCTGTGTGAGGACTGAACAGCATGGCTCCAGTGCGGGCTCGGAGAGTGAGCTGTCCACTCGTTGAGGTAGATGCACCTCGCAGATGTGCCTGTGGCTGCCTGTCAGGAGCTCTGGTGTAAAGTGTAGAGAATGATAATTGTCATTGATCTTGCCACATATCCTTTGAACATGGGATGATCGATGGGGCATTTGCTCACATTTATCATTGCCAGAATAGGATTAATGTGTCCCATTTTGTCTACTGTGGCTCTGCTAGATATTTCTGGAATAGATGGAGTCCAAGTTGAACAACAGGTGAGACAGATATAATCCCATTTTAGTCCTGAACCTGAGGGAAGAGACTGAGTTTTTTTCAAAGAAAGGAGATCCTGTTGCTTGAATCTGAGATACATGATTTTTTAAATAATAAATTTATTTTTTATTGGTGTTCAATTTGCCAACATACAGAATAACACCCAGTGCTCATCCCGTCAAGTGCCCCCCTCAGTGCCCGCCACCCATTCACCCCATCCCCCCGCCCTCCTCCCCTTCCACCACCCCTAGTTCGTTTCCCAGAGTTAGGAGTCTTTATGTTTTGTCTCCCTTTCTGATATTTCCCACACACTTCTTCTCCCTTCCCTTATATTCCCTTTCACTATTATTTATATTCCCCAAATGAATGAGACCATATAATGTTTGTCCTTCCCTGATTGACTTATTTCACTCAGCATAATACCCTCCAGTTCCATCCACGTTGAAGCAAATGGTGGTGAGATACATCATCTTATTCTTTCTTCTCTTCTCCTTATCGATACTCCACTACTCACACTCATGCAAACTTCAATAGAAATGAGTCAAAAAAAAAAAAAGAAAGAAAGAAAGAAAGAGTCCAAAGCTGGTGTCCTCCCATTGGAAGGCCCTAGAAAGTCAGTCCACTACGGGGTTGCTTGTTGTCTCTGAGTCAGGATCCTTGTGAATAGGAATACATATGGGTTTGGTATTTTAAGCTCACCTCTGGGAGAAAGTATTAGCTTGTCTCCTCTCTTGGACTACACCATGGGCAGGGCTGGGAAGAATGAGGCCAAAGGAAAGTAGGCAGCCAGGCTAAGGGTATGACCGAGTTGTTGACATTTGCAGAGATGAATTCAGAAGGAGGACTGTGCCTCCAACTTGGGTAGAGGTACAAATCTGGGTTCCTGGGGTAGAGTTAAGTGTCTCAGCTGGATCTCTTCCTCCTAATTTCAGTTGCCTCTAATGCCACCACTGCAGCTCCTGCTACAATGACCCTTGACGTTCAAACTGCCCATCAAGCCCGTAAGTCCACCTCACCTCTGTGCTTTCTTTACGGGGCCCCTGATTCCTGGGGTCCCTATTGTCATGGTGGACGCTAGTCTGGAGGAGGAGAGGAAGAAGCCTCGAGAAAGCTCTCTTTTCATTCTTCTCTAATTGCTTTTGGTTTTACAAATCAAGTCAACCGATAAATCTCAGAGGAGCCTGAGATTTGCAGCCTCTTGTTCAGCAATAGTACCCACGGGGTCTTAAAATGTTGGCATTAAATAGGGAATACTCATCTTTAGTAGAAATGGCATCGAAAAGACCAAAGTAATTGTCCGTAGACAATTACTGAAAGACTTTTCTAAAAATAGGCAATAGCTTTGCATCGAAGATTCTTGTGGCAGAAGCTTGTGTGCATTACTCAGGATAGTTCTGGGAATTTGGACATTGACTGAGAATCAAGACGGTACAGTCTTCCTAGTCCTGGTTCATCTTTCCTGTCCTTCAACACTCATGGAACATCAATTCCAAAATCTGTTGACAGTGGACATATGCCAGGAAACGTGGTATAAAATTCACGTATCAATGTAATTTAGTCTCAGAGTCATTCTACTAACTAATAATGTAAAGATGAAGAAATGGAGAAATTACAATGAAAGACTTTCCCCTGAACTTATGGGAGACATTCAATTTGTACCTAAACAATCAATGTTTTGAGGAAAGTTTTTCAAATACTTCTTATCCTCTTTCAGTGTCAGGGCTATTGCTTGGCACCTTGTTCAGGGATGCGTTGTGGTAGCTACTGGGAGAAAAAAGGAGTATCCATTCCTTTTTTTAAATTTATTTTTATTTTTTTGTATTCATTCCTTTTAAGGAGAAGGCTGTGTTGCTTTGTGCTATGGTGGAAGAAAAACTAATGCATTTGGGCCTACTTCCTGTTCTCTCCAAACTTCCAGCTTCCCTAGACTCCAGTCTAGGGTTGCAAAGACCATTTTTTGAGGGGATGAACATGTCATGTTTCTCTGACTTTACGGAACTCAGTGCTATTTGATATTTGTTATACTCCTTGCGGATTCTCAAGAAAGAAGCCATGTTCTCCATTGTTTTTTGAAATGCTGTTGACAATATATTTTATTCTCTTGAAGGTGTCATCAGCTGGTGGAAGAAATTGCTAAGTTGAAATATTACTATCATGGAATTAGACTGGGCCATCTGCATTTGATCCTGCTGGGCTCAGCCTCAAACTCTCTTCGTTTGATTTCATTGAGCTACTTACCAAGTCTACCATATCTCTCTGATCCCTGATCAGTTTATCTGTTTTCTTTCTTTCTTTTTTTTTTAGTTTATCTGTTTTCAATTAAAATTTAACTTTGAGCAACATCAAAAATTGTATATTTTTAAGAGGTTGCAGTGTGGTTGTCCAAGGATTAAGTTAACCCAGTGACAGATACTTTCAATTTTATCACTCCCTCTGTTGTGACTGTGAATTGGACTTTGTACATCTGTATCCTATTTTATTTATTATTATTTTTAAAGATTTATTTATTTATGATAGACACACAGAGAGAGAGAGAGAGAGAGAGAGAGGCAGAGACACAGGCAGAGGGAGAAGCAGGCTCCATGCAGGGAGCCCGATGTGGGACTCGATTCCAGGTCTCCAGGATCACACCCTGGGCCAAAGGCAGGCGCCAAACCTCTGAGCCACCCAGGGATCCCCCATCTGTATCCTATTTTAAGCATAAGACACACTTCTTGGGCCCATCACTAGAGACTAGAAGTTTCTCTCACCTGAATGCACTAATCAACATTTACTAGGCACTGAAGTCCATTTTGAATTCCACCAAACTCTGTTACCTGAGATATGGCTAGTGTCTTATCTGCAATAACTTAAACAGTGAGAAGGGGGATTGCAGCCCTGCCCTCTGGGAACTGGCCTGGCACAGCTGGGATTCGGAGGTGTTAGGGGCTGAGCTGAGCTGAGCGTAGGAAGAGAGTTCTCCCATTGCATACATACAAAGTCACAGAAGGCCGATGGCAGACATTGAAGGGAGGCAAAGAGCAAGACCACTTTCCAGTGTTGTTTCCATGCAAAGGCAATGTGAGTGCGTCAAGCCCAGAACAGCACATAGACCTTTTTCCTAGTTACTGAGCGATGCTGTTTCATTAGCCATCACAGCTTTGCTTCATTCCAGAATTTTCTGCAAGAAAAGTTTTGTTAAGATCCCCAATCATAGCATATTCATCCTCTCCAACAGCATCCAATTTAGAGCAGAGGCATCCTACAACTGCTTGAAGTTGCATCCCTACAACTTCTCCCAAATCACCTACAACAAGCCCAATTCCTGTTTAAGTGTTTTCTAAGACCCTCATGCTGAGACCCAGCTCCGCAATTTCCCGTATGTATGCTTTCCCCCAACGCAGTGGGGGAGATGATGATACCAAGCTGCTGAGCTACAGCTGGGCTCCTGGTGGTTTTCAGTGGAGGGCTTTGACGCCTGAATGCATAATAGAATCGATATTGTACATGAAGGAGTCATCGTATGTTATCCTTCCACTGCGGACATCTGCTGTTTTCACACACTTGCTAAGTGGGAATCTTTCAACTTGCCCTAGTTCTTACCTGCAGTCCACTAAGCAGTGCACAATTCATGAAAAGCAACAGGTCCATGCTCTGATAGGGAAACGATTGAGTTTGGAATTTGATTCCCACTAAATCTGTTCTATTATTTAAGGACGATGGTGGTCAGTCAATGGGTGAGAGGTAAAGGAGACTATTGAAGATTAAATATATGCGTTTTGATTGTTTGAGCTGGGATCCATGTGATAAAGGCTATGTAGGAAGAGCAAGAGGCCAAGAAGGATTGATACACCTTAAAAGACTTAGCTAACATCTTCTTTTCCATACTAGTTTGAGTCACCCTTGCACACTTTGAATTTTCATACACTGGATCTCAGTGTATGTTTACTGTATATGCACAGGGAAACAGATTCATATTATTTTATTTTGTTGCTGAACTTTAGTTAGAAAAGATTTGGAGTTAATGACCATAAGGGGCAAATTAGCACACGTTGTGATGATTCTCTCCTCGGAGAAATAAAGTAGAAAGAAAGAAAACCTTTATATCCATAGAACACCTGGAGGGTAGTTGAAATTACAAGTTAATATTGTAGGCTGAGCTCCACCCATGAAATTCCCGAGGATTCCTTCAGCTGGAACAATAGAGATATTGTTCAAATTTTGCAAAATGCTGTCATGGTTTTCAGATCATGCTAATAAGAAAGAAGTTTGGAGACTTATGAGGACTATTCTGATTTTGGCAAAATCATGCTTCTCCTATAGAAATCCTGTTAATCTCTTATCAAAAAGTCAACAAAGAGGTATTTGAATTTCATCAGACCCTGAGCCAAAACCTTTAGTAGATTTACTGAGAGTCTGCCTCAGGTAGTCCCTATGAGCCCATAAGATGTAACTATATGATAAAAGTTTCTGCCATCATACACGTACTGGAATCTGGAATCTTTGGCAGAAATCAAATAGGATTTCTTTGCAAAATTGTGTTGGGTTTTGGATTTGAAAACTACTTGGGGCAGATTCTTCTTGTAGACCATTTTAAAAATAGTTGCTAGGTTTTCCATGGCGTTTGATGAAGGAGGCCCTTCCATTGAAGACCATCAGGCAATTTACGGTTTACTGCTCTGTTTTGGTTGATGCAAGCGAATCTGTCAAATATGCGATGGGTAGAATGGGACTGTCCACTCATGGGTTGGCAATTTGTTTTTAGGAGAATTGTAGTAAGGGAAGTTCAGGGAAAGTCCCACACAACATGAGCAAGTTGTGTTGCTACTTGGGTAGAAAATGGAATTGCACAGACATCCAAGATCTCATGACTGGGGGAAGAAGGGTGGGTAACTTTCCAAGGAAAGCCCTTGTGTAGATGGGTATGTTGCTGTTTGGGAGTCGGTTTGCAGCAGATTCTGTTGATACTGAAACCCTGATGAAAAAGAAAAAGTTGGCAGAGAGTAGAGGTGAAAGCTCTTCGGTTATTAGTGGTCAAAGCGTCAGGCTCCGGTCTCTAGGGACACATTCA